>NW_026732554.1:0-246725 GCF_028476545.2 Physella acuta | reverse complement strand
TAGGGGGTTAATGCAGGCAGTGAGAGGGTTAATTGTTTCACACGTTGCAACTTGTGTATGAAAGATTTGTTTCACCAAATAAAACTCACTGTACTATTTAGTTTAAAAAAATGATTTCTGATTGTTTTGATTGATTAGGAAATCATGTGTATCCATTTCACATGTCAGATCAACATCAATTTTCGCGGATATTTTTGTAGACATTGGCACGGTAGGTTAGGGTATTCTGTTTGAAGTTGATTCAATGCGAATATCACTTTGATGTGACTGTTTGGCGTAGCAAGGGCTAAAGTTTAATGAGTTGACTTGTAGAATATGATATATTGACTTGATTAATATGGCATCCAATGTCACACATCATGTGGTCAATTATATGTCATCTGATGTCATTTAGATTCTTATCCATTATTAGTCATGTCACATATATAAAGGTCCGTTCTATGACATATCATGTCATTTGGACTGTGGTCCATTCTCTGACCTATCATGTCATTTATCTTATGGTCCATTCTCTGACCTATCATGTCATTTGGACTATGGTCTATTCTCTGACCTATCATGTCATTTTGGACTGTGGTCCATTCTCTGACCTATCATGTCATTTGGACTGTGGTCCATTTTCTGACCTATCATGTCATTTTGGACTGTGGTCCATTCTCTGACCTATCATGTCATTTTGGACTGTGGTCCATTCTCTGACCTATCATGTCATTTGGACTGTGGTCCATTTTCTGACCTATCATGTCATTTTGGACTGTGGTCCATTCTCTGACCTATCGTGTCATTTGTACTGTGGTCCATTCTCTGACCTATCATGTCATTTTGGACTGTGGTCCATTCTCTGACCTATCATGTCATTTTGGACTGTGGTCCATTCTCTGACATATCATGTCATATATCTTATGGTTTATTCTCTGACCTATCATGACATTTGAACTGTGGTCCATTCTCTGACCTATCATGTCATTTGGACTGTGGTCCATTTTCTGACCTATCATGTCATTTGGACTGTGGTCCATTCTCTGACCTATCATGTCATTTGGACTGTGGTCCATTCTCTGACCTATCATGTCATATAGACTGTGGTCCATTCTCTGACCTATCATGTCATTAGGCCTGAGGTCCAGTAGGGTCAAGCAAGTGGAACTTAAAGCCACCCAAATCTTCCAGAGACACGTGACGTCCGTAGAGAAACTAATGAGAAACTGTCTCATCACAAAATGGACTCCAGGAGTGGAGAGTTATTTTCCTCCTCCATTCAAGGAGGAAGATACAACTAATTGACTTGAATTACTTATGACAACTTTTTAATGATGTGAAATTGTAAGTAATGCGGTGTACGTGACTAGAGTGGCTGTGATCTCGCGTTGAGATGTGATCTCACGTGGGGCAGGTGTGTGATCTCTATTGGAAATAACCCTTTGAAATAAAAATTGCCTTCTGAGATCGGAAGTTTTCTGGGGGAGCAGCACTTAAAGACAGTCATCAGCATACGATGGTTATGGCGCCTGCTGGTGGGGAAATAAAACAAACATTGGAAAGTACCTGAGGTTCATTCAGTGATGCCTACATCACAGAACATTCATTGGTCACCCACACGTTTTACATTACGTGAGGGGATGTCTATTAATTGCGTCAGGATATTTTACCCGATATTTTACCCGATATTTTACCCGATATTTTACCCGATATTTTACCCGATATTTTACCCGATATTTTACCTGATATTTTACCCGATATTTTACCCGATATTTTACCCGATATTTTACCCGATAATTTACCCGATATTTTACCCTTACCCACCGTCTTGATACGTCGTTACAAACAGGAAGCCCCCCTCCCTCCTCCCCACCCCAATAAAATAAGCATGATTCTAGACTTTTTAGAAAACCGTTATGTCATATCTCTTACCCCCAACCCACCCCATGCGCTGTTGTGGCCCATTGTAACAAAATATGAACCCCTCACCTGCCCCCCTCTTTCTTGTGTTATCAGACGACAAAACAAGATCTGAATGACAAAATATCGAAATATCTGTTGATCAGATTTTAAAATAAATATCTATTGGTCTAACTGTGATGAAAACATGAAACAAAAACATGAGAAAAACATGAGGTATGGACCAGTGGTGCGTGGTAAAGTGGTGCCACATCCGGTGTACTGTGTGGTCTAGTACCTGGCTCTCAAGCGTACCGTGAGATTAACGTTCATGTCTCAAAACGAGGCTAAAATCTATCAGCTAATTGCGTTAAATGGCTGCCATTAGTTGAATCAAATAGAAGCCTTGATGTTGTGTGACGTCATTGGCCCAGCTAATGAAGCCTGCCATCCACCACGGCAATACACTGATCGCACCTCGCTTTTAATGTAAGTCAAGCCCTTTTTCGGGTCCTGATGATCGTTAGGGCAGATGAAGTAGAGTTCACCTGTTTCTGTCTGAGTTAGATGCGATACGCCATAATTGGTGCTATAACTGAAAGAATATTTATGTATATCTTTTAACATCTATTTTTTAACGCCCCCGTCTTTTTTGGCGGCTGGGCATGGTGCTGACCACATTATCCCTTTATATGCCGAGGTCAAGAAACATGAACTTCACTTCATCTGCCTAATGGATCGTTAGGTCTAAAGAGGAATTTTTACTTTTTTTTAAAAACTATATCTAACTAATACTTAACTTCCACATAAAGTCATGACATTAGATCTAACTAATACTTAAGTTCCACATCAAGTCATTACACTAGACTTAACTTAAAATTCATTGCTATCTGACCGTGCAATTTGTATGACAAGTAAAACATGAGAATTCATTGGAATTTGTATCCGTAAATAAATGAGAGAGTATGTTAGCGCTGGTGTGATTGGAGAACATAAGCTTATTCCTGATTGGATAGACGACACGAGGAAAAATGAAACAGGTTTAAGTTTCGTATAGTAAACATATTCAATAGCAGAATTAACTCAACATTTTGTACGTTAATTAAGTAAACATAATACAGTGGAAGAAATTGCTCAACAATAATATAATACGTAGTTTAATTTACTGAATCAAAAGTAGCATAAAAGTTTAAAATGTTTTGACTATTGTTAGAATGAAGGGTTCCTGTTTATTTTTATTTGAAAATAATAATTAAACACTAATTAATTTGAGACAAAGAAAATTAATCAAGATCAAATTTCATTAACTTTGCACAACATCATGTTTTTATCAAAATCCAGCTCGGTAATTAATCGTTTGCCCAGCCATAGTATGCTTTACATGCAAGCTAACCCCCCCCCCCCTTCTCTCTCTCTCTCTCTCTCTCTATCTCTCTCTCCCCCCCCCCCCCCCCCTCTCTCTCTCTCTCTCTTGCCTTTCTTCTTAAGTTTCCATCTTTCTTTAACAACTAACGGTTGTTCAACACCTCACTTGGGTTAGCTACAAATGACACAATGAAAGTTTCACAAGACACAACAGATATGTAAACATTTCTACCATAATTATACAGATGTATACTCATTGTTTTCATCGCTGTTTGTATTCTGAAGTAGATACTCGCACGATATTAAAATAACCATTCATCACAACACCGACTTCATGGTGTCACCCCCTCCCCTACACACACCAAAGGAAATAAACCGGGAGTGATCTCCCCTAAACTTTCTCGAAGAAAAAAGAATTGCACACCAAGGGAATGCCAAACAAAAGGTGTATGATAGTGAGGAATATTATTAGTAATTTATAAATTCACATGCATTTTTTGAGAAATCGGAAATAGCGTAAATTACAACTATCGGTCAACGAAAATTACTCAAAATTTAACAGAAGGCAGAGAAAGATCTTTTACTTACAAGTGAAATATCCTTTATCTATCTGAAACAGTACTCAAGTTATAAGCTTTTAAAAAATTCAAAGTAGAAAAAGTTCCACTTCCGATTATTGGAAATGGCTCAAAAGGTGATACGGATCTACAAATTTGATATTATACTTATATATGAAATTTCATCAACCTAGCTTTAACGGTACTCAAGTTATCGTGTTTAAAGACACACACACACACACACATACACACACACACACACACACACATACGGACAAGATTGCAAAACTATAGTTTTCCGAATCAAGGAGGTGTAAAACGTCGAGATTTGCACGATTACTAAACTTTCTCTATAGGCTACTTCGTATATACGAGAAAGTATATAATATATATATATATATATATATATATATATATATATATATATATATATATATATATATATATATATATATTATACTTTCTCGTATATACGAAGTAGCCTATAGTGTGTGTGTGTGTGTGTGTGTGTGTTGTCGAGATTGACAATGTGTATAAATACTTACAAGACATTTTAACTCTATATATTCATTAACTGAAATGGCAAAAAGGATTTTATTCTATATATTTTGCTATTTTTCGTCTTGGTGTCACCCCCTAAATCGTGTCACCTGGACGAAACCACCCCCCCCCCCCCCCCCCGCCTCGCGACGCCTCTGCTAACAACGTTTATCGTTTTGTCTACAACGTCACCCGGCTTTGACCGCGTCGTCCTCGCACTACACACAGTTTAACAAACAAAACAATAAGTAGGCACAACCTAACTAGATCCACTATCGTTGATACCATCTGGGTCTAAACGTTCTTAATCAAATATCTCTGTCCTAATCTTCTGTTAGTACGATGATGCTTAACGTCAAACCTACACATATAAGCATCTCCATTACATTTACAGAGAGAAAACAGCGCATTATTAGTTAACACACACAAAACACCATAGTATTTTACCTATACAAATACACTCATATTTCTATCTACATAAAAACACCTCCTTGTTTTGCCTACACAATAAAAGCTACACAAAAGCACCCTCACAATTCACCAATTCACAATAACACCTTCATATTTTAGCCACTTCAACACTCACTAAAATTTTACCCACACAAACCTCACTATTTTACCCACAAGAATTTCACTACTTCACCCACACACAAACTTTCCCGTAGTTAACCCACACAACCCCCACTATTTGCCACACACTCACCTCACTATCTCACCCACACACAAACTTTCGGGTTACCCCACACAACCCCCACTATTTGCCACATGCACCTCATTATAAAACTCACAAACACCTCACTATTTGACCCACACAACCCTAACTATTTGACCCACACAACCTCACTATTTTACTCACACACACCTCACTATCTCACCCACACATAAACTTTCCCACAGTTAACCCACACAAGTGTCGCGTGCACTGAGTATCAGGTCGTCATTAGTCTTTGTCGGGGTCAGTGAGTGGGGGGAGGGGGGAAATAGGTGGGTGGGGCTAATAGCTTGCACGTGCCTTGTCACAGGGATGAGGAGTACTGACCATTGAGTGAATGAGAAGAAGGGGCTGATGGCAGGGCGGGGGGGGGGGGGGGACTGGTCAGTGAGACCAGGATGGCGGGGGCTGAGACCAGGGCGGGGGGGGGGCAGAGACCAAAGCGGGGGGGGGAGCTGAGACCAGGGTGGTCGGGGGGCAGAGACCAAAGCGGGGGGGGGGGAGCTGAGACCAGAGCGGTGGGGCTAAGACCAGGGCGGTGGTGGGGGGGCAGAGACCAGAGCGGTGGGGCTAAGACCAGGGCGGGGGGGGGCAGAGACCAGGGCGGTGGGGCTAAGACCAGGGCGGGGGGGGGGGGGCAGAGACCAGGGCGGTGGGGCTAAGACCAGGGCGGGGGGGGGGGCAGAGACCAGGGCGGTGGTGGGGGGGCAGAGACCAGAGCGGTGGGGCTAAGACCAGGGCGGGGGGGCAGAGACCAAAGCGGGGGGGGAGCTGAGACCAGGGTGGTGGGGGGGGCAGAGACCAGGGCGGTGGGGCTAAGACCAGGGCGGGGGGGCAGAGACCAAAGCGGGGGGGGGAGCTGAGACCAGGGTGGTCGGGGGGCAGAGACCAGGGCGGTGGTGGGGGGGCAGAGACCAGAGCGGTGGGGCTAAGACCAGGGCGGGGGGGGCAGAGACCAAAGCGGGGGGGGGGAGCTGAGACCAGGGTGGTGGGGGGGGCAGAGACCAGGGCGGTGGTGGGGGGGCAGAGACCAGAGCGGGGGGGGGGGAGCTGAGACCAGGGTGGTGGGGGGGGCAGAGACCAGGGCGGTGGGGCTAAGACCAGGGCGGGGGGGCAGAGACCAAAGCGGGGGGGGGGAGCTGAGACCAGGGTGGTCGGGGGGCAGAGACCAGGGCGGTGGTGGGGGGGCAGAGACCAGGGCGGTGGTGGGGGGGCAGAGACCAGAGCGGTGGGGCTAAGACCAGGGCGGGGGGGCAGAGACCAAAGCGGGGGGGGAGCTGAGACCAGGGTGGTGGGGGGGGCAGAGACCAGAGCGGTGGGGCTAAGACCAGGGCGGGGGGGGGGGGGCAGAGACCAAAGCGGGGGGGGCAGAGACCAGGGTGGTGGGGGGGGGGGGGCAGAGACCAGGGCGGTGGTGGGGGGGGGCAGAGACCAGGGCGGTGGTGGGGGGGGGCAGAGACCAGAGCGGTGGGGCTAAGACCAGGGCGGGGGGGGGGGGGCAGAGACCAGAGCGGCTACGACCAGAGCGACCAGAGCGACTGAGACTTGTACGTCTGAGACAAAGAGTAATTTGTCGGCAGCCCTAGCAATGAGTCACCAGAGAATTGTTTTTTAATTTTATGGGAGGGACGGGAAGAACTAATCAAAGAAATCGTTGAAGGAAAGAAGGAAGTAGAGAATGGCCTGAATGGCGGGCAGAGAAACCGGTTCAGCTTTTGTCATGGAAGGTTTACCCACATTAGGTGAATGTGGGAAGGGTGGGAATACCCGCTAGTTGTGGGAATACCCGTTAGTTTAAAGAAAGACGTTTCCAGCTGTTTAAATTAGATTGCCGGTGCCTTTCTAAATTACTGGGTCATTAATCAAAGATCTCGGCATCTAATTTAGGCAACTGAAATAACTTTCCTGTCAATGTTTAATTAATTTTGTATATTAACCTAGCCTCACACCCCCACTTAAAACTTAACTTAACCTTTGACCTAATTACTTTTTTTTACATCTTTGCCCAGTATAGAATACGAGGCAGAAGCTGAACAACGAACAATGGTGTAAGAGGTAGTGACAGAACAACGAACAATGGTGTAAGAGATAGTGACAGAACAACGAACAATGGTGTAAGAGATAGTGACAGAACAAGGAACAATGATTGGATTTCCTCCAATTGGTTCTCATTCATAGCTCCGCTTGAGTTATATTGGCTAGTAGATACGAGACTAGTCTTGCTTCTGTGAGTCTTTTGTTGGCCGCATGTTGTTTTAAGCTGTGCATGATATGGGTCTAGGTCATTACCCCCCCCCAATTGATAATTAACCCCCCCCCCCCCCCCGCCACATTCTGAAAAGCCTTACCTAACCCTGACCTCAAACCCCAACTCTAAACCTTAACACTAGCGTCATCCCTCGACCCAGACCAAGACCTAACTCTAACCCTATCGCTAACTGGGCAGGGAGTAATTGACAGGGAGGTAATTAACTGGGAGGGGGGTGGGTATTTGCTACGTGTGTAATGTCGGGGGGGGGGGGGGTCCGGAGGTAATTGACGGGGATGGGGACGGGGATAATGTCCTGCTCCCGCCTAAATGTAGCCGTACAAGCAATAGTAGAGTGTTGGGGATCCGCTTGTTGGGATTTGCTTGCTAGTAGATAACCACTGGAAGAATTATTTCCATCACGGTTTACATTCGATATTTGCCCGATAATAAAATAAGCCGTCATCACAACATAAAAACGATTAGTGTATTATACGGTGAGATTAAACAAGCAAGTTAAACAACTGGTTCAATCGAATGTCGATACTGTCTAGACGTTAATAGAATATCGATAATGTCCTCACATTAGTATAGTATCGATATTGTCATGACTTTACTAGAGTATTGATATTATCATGACTTTACTAGAGTATCGATATTGTCATATTCTTTAGTAGAGTATCGATATTGTCATGACTTTACTAGAGCATCGATATTACCATGCCTTTACTAGAGTATCGATATTGTCATGACTTTACTAGAGTATCGATATTGTCATATTCTTTAGTAGAGTATCGATATTGTCATGACTTTACTAAAGTATCCATATTGTCATATACTTTAGTAGAGTATCGATATTGTCATGACTTTAGTAGAATATTGATATCGTCTAGACGATGATAGAGTATCGACACTGTCTAGACATTTTATATTTAAATTAATAAAGGATTCGATTCAATTAACGTCACTAATGCATGTTTGTGGCTGGTGCCCATTAAATCACAAGAAGCATTAACTATAAAAGGAACAAACGGATTTCTGTGAAGCCTGCAAAATAATTGTTACAGCAATTAATTAAAAACCTCAGTTGATATTGCACCAATGAACCAGTGACCTAAGTTGATATTGAGCCAATACGAAATTATCTGATTGTGTGCATTGCAGTTTGAGAGAGAAATATTTTCACCCAATAGAAAGCTCTAAAAATGTTTTATTTTAAATGCATTGACGTCACAAGGAACAAGCGAACACTTGCAAGGATTCTGGGTAAAAAAAAGAGGGCAAATTTAATGAAAGCTGACTGCTTCATGTCACTTGTCTTCTTCAACATTTCAGATTTGTGTCACACACCTTTTCTGGTGTGACGTAGTGTGGTGTCACACACCTTATACGGTGTGAAAAAATTTGGTGTTACATTCATTGTGCAAAAATTTGGTGTTACATTCCGTGTGAAAAAATTTGGTGTTACATTCCGTGTGCAAAAATTTGGTGTAACACACCTTTTACGGTGCGACGTAATGTGGTGTCATACACCTTATACGGTGTACTAAAATTTGGTGTCACACTCGGTGTGCAAAAATTTTATAACCAGTTAAAATTTGGTGTCACACACCTTTTATAACCACATAAAATTTGGTGTCACACACCTTTTATAATCAGATAAAATTTGATGTCACACACCTTTTATAACCAGATAAAATTTGGTGTCACACACCTTTTATAACCAGATAAAATTTGGTGGCACACACCTTTTATAACCAGATAAAATAGGTGTGACACACCTTTCAACGCGTGACACAATGTTTTGTCACTTCGTGTTGAGTGACAATTTGAAATCAAAGCGTGACGCCTAATTATCGTGACATTTTATTCAATAACATCCAAAATCAAACCATCCCAATTTAAGCCATTTTAATTAGTTAATTAGTTACGTGCTCGATCGGGCTATAGCCATCACAGTTAATGACAAACAAGTGATCTTCTAATTATAATCAGGTTTACTAATTAAATGTTAAACCTAAACCAGTTGCATACAAGTAGCAGGTCCTCACTAATTAATTAATTAGTGGTACATTAATTAGTGGTACCTTAAAATCAGTGACACCCAAATGAACTACACCCAAAATAGTCAGATATCAATGAATAACACCCCTGCCATTAAGCTCTGTCCAATTATTTTATTTTTACCGTCAAGAACCAGCGTAAAAGACAACGGACAAAAAGTAACACAGTAGGGCGCCATTAGATTGGCTCCCTTGATACGGGTGGCGCCCCCCTGTCATGCGCAGTGCATGTCGTGGCCATCATGCACTAGATGACCTTGAACTTGCCAGGATAATTTTGTACATTTGGCATTCACACAAGGCAGCGAACGTCAAGGGAAGCTCGAGCTTAATCAGATTAGCTCATACATTGATCGATATATTATGTTCATCGCCTTTCGATGGTTATCTTTTAATTACCACAATTAAGCAATAGTTTATTGCCTGCTTACGACACGTCACGTCTAAAAATAAACACCACAGGAAGCTGGTCTTTGTTTCACAACGAGGCGACTAGACACCAAAAACCACATGTGGATATTGCCACATTGGCGGCGAGAATTTTTTTTTTTATTTTGACATAATATGACGCTTACCCATCTATCCACTGTAAATAATAGATGCCGTAGGTCGTCTATCGTCGCTGTCGGTTGGTAAATATACGGGGTCACACTAAGTCAGTGAAGGTCGATTTGACCCGGTGACGTAGTGCAGTGGTGCCGGTGACGTAGTGCACTGGTTCAAGGTGACGTGGTGCACTGGTGTCGGTGACGTAGTGCACTGGTAGTGCACTGATTCAATGTGACGTAGTGCAGTAGTTCAGTGTGATGCAGTGCACTGGTGTCGGTGACACTGTGCGCCAATCTAGGTTACAGCCACTTTTATCTTTGATTTTTTTTTCTTGGTTGTGTCGATGGGTCGGTTGTACACTAAAAAAGTAAAGCGAATACAGTTAACTACTTATTTAGAAAAGATTTATTTAAAGGTTATTTTAATGTGGTTAGCTCCCTTAAAACAAAAAGTAATATTTACCTTACCTCGGTGTACACTAAAAAGTAAAGTAAATACACGTGACTACTTATTTTAATAAGATTTATTTAAAAAGAAAGCTAGTGCTTGTAGTTTGTAAGTAAGCTTGAACTAAATAGAAACTTTTAAACTACATCTAACCCAGTGGCGTAGCGAGGTCGGGTGTCACCCGGTGCGGCACTTAATGGTGTCACCCCCCCAGAGGCATAGAGACCCTTCCCAGGGACAAACTTTCAAATTTTCGATTTGCACCCCCCCCCCCCTCAAACTTTCGATTTGCACCCCCCCCCCTCGAGTTTTTCTCTATATATTTTGCTATTTTTTGCCTTGGTGTCACCCCCCTAAATGGTGTCACCCGGTGCGGTCCGCACCCCCCGCCCCCCCCCCCCCTCTCTACGCCCCTGATCTAACCTGAGGTAGGTGTATGCCAAAAATAAACGATAACTACAGCCGCCCCACTTGTGTCGTTAATATGTTTTTTTATCACTAACAAAATATTTGATGGCCTCTTTGATAAATACGTTTCACGAAACGTTGTCTAGGTCAGGGGTTGGCCTTCCATTTTGGGTAAAAACAAATAAATTTTAATAATGTAAAATGTACACACAAATATACCCGAGGAGTCGAACGGACAATTAGGTTTCAGTTATATTATTTTAAATACCGGAAAAAGCGTGCAACTTGTTATGTTAAAATTTTGACTTTTATAACATTTTAAATGATTGATTATATTGCAAGACATGTGCCGCATTCACTTATTCAAAGAGACACAGCCTATTTTAGCCGCTATAACGTTACCAGTTATATTTGTGGTAGGGCCCGCGTGACGTCAAAGGGCGCTCTAATGTTGGTTAGAGTTCATTCCCTTTGTTAGTCCATAACACACTTTTAATGGGATTTCATTTTTCGACGTCGAAAAAAAACATTAGAATGATATTTTAGTCACGATCTGATCCGCTAATTAAGCTAATTATCACTGTAATTAATACTTGACCAAAACAAAGTCTGTTTTCTGGTGAATTCTGTGCTGCAGATTAAAGCACATGACGAGCGCCAGTCATTTGCTGCAGGTTGTGACTAATCTGATGATGCTTCTGCCAGGAAGGCGACGAATTCCCTGGCAAAGACGCTGTCCGCCATCTTGTTTCATAGACGGACATGACGTCGGATTACGGAGCGTCGTCTGCCGGCGAGAAGTTCTAAGCCAGCGGCTCACGGTCGTAGAGCCGTCCACTAGCCGGCTTAAAATCTTACAAAGTTTTCATCAGGTTCTTGCCTCCCCTGGGGCCGTTGTTTCTGGCTGGATTTACTCCCCTTTTATGTTATGGAGAATAATCTCACCTTTAAAGATGGCGCTGACGAGTGCCTTATTTTTAACCAGTAAAAGAATAATTAAGCATACATTTTTTTTTTTAAAAACAAGAAAAAAAAAACAAGGAAGCAAGTTGTTTTTTTTTTAAATTTTATTTTGTGACTTGCACCGACGTGTGAGCAAAAATACTTTCTCGTGTAACTGACCTGAAAATCTGAGCTCGCAACGTTCGCAGTTTACTAATCACTCGTGTGAGCTAAAGAGCTGGCTTTATGATTTGAAAACAACAGAAAACGTGCAACCGTCACAGCCAGAGTTAAGAAACGTATGGCTATGTATGTCTTACAACGACAGCAATGTCAACATATCTAACCGTGATATTCGCTTGAGTTATGGACGGCGTGACTAGATAGAAGGGTGAACTCGTGACGTCATTTTAGGGAGCTTCGTGATGACGTATGGTAATACAAGACGCAGTGCAATACACTGATAAAATAGTGTGACGTCAGTTTCATGAACGACCCTCGGATGCCTGCGTGTTGTAAAAATAAAAAGTAAAAAAAAAATGATGAGTGCTAATCTAATTATAATTTGTTTTGTAATCTAATCTTCACGTTTCCAGGTAAAACAATCCAGTAAAAATGTTTTTAAAACTCATCTTTTAATTGCTGGAACTAAATGCTTAAGAAAACAAAAAACTTTAAAATGTTTTAATTTAGAAAACGTTTTTTTTTTTGTCGTGGGGATTTTTTCTTTTTCTTTCTTTGGTCAGTTTTTCACGTGTCAGCGAAATACAGCGATAACCGTAGACATAGTGTTAAATGCTGGGAGGCTGGTGTCACGTCATTATGTGGGAGGTTGGTGTCACGTCATTATATGGTAGGCTGGTGTCACGTCATTATATGGTAGGCTGGTGTCACGTCATTATGTGGGAAACTGGTGTCACGTCATTATATGGTAGGCTGGTGTCACGTCATTATGTGGGAGGTTGGTGTCACGTCATTATGTGGGAGACTGGTGTCACGTCATTATCTAAATGCTGGTAAGTTGGTGTCACGTCATTATGTGGGAGGCTGGTGTCACGTCATTATGTGGGAGACTGGTGTCACGTCATTATGTGGGAGGCTTGTGTCACGTCATTATGTGGGAGACTGGTGTCACGTCATTATCTAAATGCTGGGAAGTTGGTGTCACGTCATTATGTGGGAGGCTGGTGTCACGTCATTATGTGGGAGGCTTGTGTCACGTCATTATGTGGGAGACTGGTGTCACGTCATTATCTAAATGCTGGGAAGTTGGTGTCACGTCATTATGTGGGAGGCTGGTGTCACGTCATTATGTGTGAGGTTGGTGTCACGTCATTATGTGGGAGACTGGTGTCACGTCATTATCTAAATGCTGGGAAGTTGGTGTCACGTCATTATGTGGGAAGTTGGTGTGACGTCATTATGTGTGAGGTTGGTGTCACGCCATTATCTAAATGCTACGAGGCTTGTGTCACGTCATTATGTGGTAAGGGGGGAGGAATTTCACAATGCAATGGACGCCATATTTTATTGCAAATCACCATTTAAAAGTTGCAAAAACATTATCTGCCTCTATACATTTCTATAATTTTTTCAAAACCTAAATAAAAAGTGGTATAAGTATTACACTTAATTTTTTTTTTTAAACTGTAAATGGATAAAACAGTCGAATGAATTTTTACGAGTGTGAAATATCCAATTACAGCGGGCGCTTTGTAGGGAAATGTCAAAGTGATAAAATTTTTGTTCGGTAAAGTATTGCAAAGATTTAGTTGATCAAATAGCACTTAAAACAATCAAAATAGTACGAACCAAATAAACTTTTGATTACATTTTCTGCCCCAGAAATAGCTTAAAACATCAGAAATATCAATTTTTTATTATGTTTTATTGTACTAGGGACAAACATTTTGTTTACCTGTGTGTAATATTAGTTCGTTTAAATCGAAAGTTGGCTAACAAGCAGTGTACATTCTCCAGAGGCACAGCTACCCCTCCCGGCGCAAGGGGACAAACTTTCAATTTGCCCCCACCCACATAATTTTTATGCTTATAATTCAAAACTGCAGCTAAAATGAGAGTTTAATTTATTTTTGTTCAACCTATTTCGGCGCGCCTAGTGTCGGCGCCGGGGACATATGTACCCACCCGTCCCCGTCCGTCCCCCCTCCCCTTCGCTACGCCTCTGACATTCTTGCATGTCCCTTGTAAAGATAGAGAGCTAATTGTTTTAAACTGCCCGCCAATTTAACTGAGCAACAGATCTTGGTCAAACGGCGTCTGGTCAATACATTTTATTTGGCGAGTTAATTAAAAGCATCTTAATTAGATTTTAAAAGCAGATATTTCAATCTCGCTAGACTATTTTCTTTTTACAAGAGAAACTTTTTTTTAAAATATAAACACTGTAGCCGTTTATTATACCTTTACCCCAACCCCTCGTTTTTTTATCCCCATCCTGTGTGTTGACATTCCTATTCGGTGCAGAATTTTATGTCGACATTCCTGTCTGGTGCAGTTTTTGTGTAGATATTAATGTCTGGTGCATTTGTTGTTCCTGTATGGGTCAGATTTGTGTGTCAACATTCCTATCTGGTGCAGATTTGTGTGTCGATATTCCTGTCTGGTGCAGTATTTGTGTCGACATTCAAGTCTTGCAATGACACCGCCGCTATTTCCTTTAATTGACTGCGTGACTTATCTCCATTTAAAAATTTATTTTCGTTTTTAAAATCTCCAGAAATTTTAAAATGTTTCAGTGTCGACACTAGATCACTTTACACTGTCTGCGTTTTAGAAATATAATTACAATTAATCGGTTTCACTTAAACTATAGAAGGGTAGGGGAGGGGGGCGGGTTAACCAGTCGTCTGCCTGTGGGGGGGGGGGGGATTAAACAGTCTGCCTGTAGATAGAATAAATGAGGATAGCAACTTCAGTGTTGAGCTGATTGTCAAGGGTTCAAATACAAAAATAATGCGCGTGTCATCAACTGTCGGTTGTTGTGGTTCGCATTTTACCATTGCATATATATTTTTGGTTCAAATATTTAAGGCTTCCCTCCATTCGTGTATATGGAGTATATTGAGCCTGGTAGAAATGTGGGGAATACGGTGGGGAATTTTTTTATATTCATCTGAATTTCCGGACAGCGATAAAATGTTTTTCAATGAAAGTTTGTTGTAAGCTAATGCAACTACGTATTGTGCTTGTATTTTATTCCAGTTGATTATCTCAGATTTCATTTAAATAATCTTCGTATAATAGCACTGCCAATGTCATGAAGGCAATGTTGTTGCACTTAGATACATACATGCATACAAGCAGTTACATATGTCTTGCGTCTTTGACCTACCTCTGGGGCGGCGAGTTAGTCGTCCCCCCACCCCCACCCCCTTTACCTGGAGTGTTTCTGTTTTTGGACGTCTGCCTTCACTTCAATTAACATCTGATTACAGATAAACTGTTATAGAGCGGATATAAATAGGTGTATGCATATATTTGCTTTTTGTGTCTGTGTGTGTGCTTGTGTGTATATCTGAGTGTGTGTATGTGTGTGAGTACGTGTGTGTGTGTCGGAAGCTGCTGTTCTGAGCTTTAGAGCTGAGCTCTCCGTGTTTGTCTTGAAGCTCCACCTATGTCTTGGTCTAATGGGGCAATCATAATGAAATCCTACAACTGCCCGTCGTTAGTCTGAGGCCAGACTTTCGTAATACACTGATGCTTGCCTAGTAGAGTTTGTTCCTAACTTTCGTAATACACTGATGCTTGCCTAGAAGAGTTTGTTCCTGACTAATGTCTCCATCGCATATATAAATTGTATCGTATTATCTCTAATGACGTTCTGGTCAGATTGTGTCTGGACATTAGTGTCTAGATTATAGCTTTTATGCCATGTTGTCAATGCCACTTGTCTCATGTGGCAATGTCTGACCGTGTCTGACAATTTAACAGTGAGTGACATTGACCTTTGTGTCGTCTGCTAGTCCCCATGTACTAGTTATTTAGATGTAAGAAAAAAAATTTTGACCAGAAACTGTCACTACGTGGAGAAGATGAGACCACCATATGACCAACGTTTGGCTAACAGCTGACCAGCAACCGACCAGCAACTGACCACCATATGACCAACCTTTGGCTAACAGCTGACCAGCAACCGACCAGCAACTGACCAGCAACTGACCACCATATGACCAACCTTTGGCTAACAGCTGACCAGCAACCGACCAGCAACTGACCAGCAACTGACCACCATATGACCAACCTTTGGCTAACAGCTGACCAGCAACCGACCAGCAACTGACCAGCAACTGACCAACGTTTGGCTAACAGCTGACCAGCAACCGACCACCATATGACCAACCTTTGGCTAACAGCTGACCAGCAACCGACCACCATATGACCAACCTTTGGCTAACAGCTGACCAGCAACCGACCAGCAACTGACCTGCAACTGACCACCATATGACCAACCTTTGGCTAACAGCTGACCAGCAACCGACCAGCAACTGACCAGCAACTGACCACCATATGACCAACCTTTGGCTAACAGCTGACCAGCAACCGACCAGCAACTGACCAGCAACTGACCAACGTTTGGCTAACAGCTGACCAGCAACCGACCACCATATGACCAACCTTTGGCTAACAGCTGACCAGCAACCGACCAGCAACTGACCAGCAACTGACCAACGTTTGGCTAACAGCTGACCAGCAACCGACCACCATATGACCAACCTTTGGCTAACAGCTGACCAGCAACCGACCACCATATGACCAACCTTTGGCTAACAGCTGACCAGCAACCGACCAGCAACTGACCAGCAACTGACCAGCAACCGACCAGCAACTGACCACCATATGACCAACGTTTGGCTAACAGCTGACCAGCAACTGACCAGCAACTGACCACCATATGACCAACCTTTGGCTAACAGCTGACCAGCAACTGACCAGCAACTGACCACCATATGACCAACCTTTGGCTAACAGCTGACCAGCAACTGACCAGCAACTGACCACCATATGACCAACCTTTGGCTAACAGCTGACCAGCAACTGACCAGCAACTGACCAGCAACTGACCAGCAACTGACCACCATATGACCAACGTTTGGCTAACAGCTGACCAGCAACCGACCAGCAACTGACCAGCAACTGACCACCATATGACCAACCTTTGGCTAACAGCTGACCAGCAACCGACCAGCAACTGACCAGCAACTGACCACCATATGACCAACCTTTGGCTAACAGCTGACCAGCAACCGACCAGCAACTGACCAGCAACTGACCACCATATGACCAACGTTTGGCTAACAGCTGACCAGCAACCGACCAGCAACTGACCAGCAACTGACCACCATATGACCAACCTTTGGCTAACAGCTGACCAGCAACTGACCAGCAACTGACCACCATATGACCAACCTTTGGCTAACAGCTGACCAGCAACTGACCAGCAACTGACCAGCAACTGACCAGCAACTGACCACCATATGACCAACGTTTGGCTAACAGCTGACCAGCAACCGACCAGCAACTGACCAGCAACTCACCACCATATGACCAACCTTTGGCTAACAGCTGACCAGCAACCGACCAGCAACTGACCAGCAACTGACCACCATATGACCAACCTTTGGCTAACAGCTGACCAGCAACCGACCAGCAACTGACCAGCAACTGACCACCATATGACCAACCTTTGGCTAACAGCTGACCAGCAACCGACCAGCAACTGACCAGCAACTGACCACCATATGACCAACGTTTGGCTAACAGCTGACCAGCAACCGACCAGCAACTGACCAGCAACTGACCACCATATGACCAACCTTTGGCTAACAGCTGACCAGCAACCGACCAGCAACTGACCAGCAACTGACCACCATATGACCAACCTTTGGCTAACAGCTGACCAGCAACCGACCAGCAACTGACCAGCAACTGACCACCATATGACCAACGTTTGGCTAACAGCTGACCAGCAACCGACCAGCAACTGACCAGCAACTGACCACCATATGACCAACGTTTGGCTAACAGCTGACCAGCAACCGACCAGCAACCGACCAGCAACTGACCACCATATGACCAACGTTTGGCTAACAGCTGACCAGCAACCGACCAGCAACTGACCAGCAAATGACCACCAAATGACCAACCTTTGGCTAACAGCTGACCAGCAACCGACCAGCAACTGACCAGCAACTGACCACCATATGACCAACGTTTGGCTAACAGCTGACCAGCAACCGACCAGCAACTGACCAGCAACTGACCACCAAATGACCAACCTTTGGCTAACAGCTGACCAGCAACCGACCAGCAACTGACCAGCAACTGACCACCATATGACCAACGTTTGGCTAACAGCTGACCAGCAACCGACCAGCAACTGACCAGCAACTGACCACCATATGACCAACGTTTGGCTAACAGCTGACCAGCAACCGACCAGCAACTGACCACCATATGACCAACGTTTGGCTAACAGCTGACCAGCAACCGACAAGCAACTGACCAGCAACTGACCAGCAACTGACCAGCAACTGACCAGCAACTGACCACCAAATGACCAACCTTTGGCTAACAGCTGACCAGCAACCGACCAGCAACTGACCAGCAACTGACCACCATATGACCAACGTTTGGCTAACAGCTGACCAGCAACAGACGAACAACAGACCAGCAATTACCATTACTGACTAATAAATTGACCAACTGGTGGCCAACAAAAAGACTGGGGAAAAACAATGGATCAATCTTTGATGCATGTCAAACATTGGCTCAACGAATCTTCTTCTTCGTTCTTAATTGTCAGTGTTGGAAAGGATCGAGCCTTATCTGCCAGAACTCGGAACTTTGGCCTAACGATGAACAAAAACTAACCGTAGCTATAGCCACAAATAATAAACAAATAACAAAAAACTCTCCAACAAATAAAAAACTAACAAATTACAAAAAATTCTCCAACAAATAACAAAACAAAAACTCCGACAAATAACAAAAAACTCTCCAACAAATAACAAAAAACTCTCCAACAAGTAACAAAAAACTCTCCAACAAATAACACACAAAAAACACAAATACAGGAACAACACCAAATAACTAAGCCCACACCACCAGCTACCATAGTTAATTTTTTTAATGTTGGAAACAAAAGCAAACATGGTTAACACTGGTGGGATCTTTGTCGTCGACGGCATCACCCCGTACAAGTCACGTGTTACCCGTTGAGGTTTTCACAGCTCATGTAGTCTGAGTTACACAACTTGCATTCACAGCCGGTGGCGTCGAAGACCTCCACGGTGGGGTCGGGGTACCCCTCGCACTCCGTGAGCAAGGCTCTCCTCCTGGACCGTCCGGTATAGCTACAGACGGGGTGGTTGGAGACCTTGTAGGGCATCACGTAGTCGCCGAACTGGGGACGGGAACACAAGAGGGCGTGTTAATAAATAGATCATATTAAATTTTTAACAAAAATGTTAACATTTATTTTTTAACCAAAAGTTGACATCACATTTTTAACGAAAGTTGATATTAAGTTTAAAGTCAATTTAAAAGCAAAAGTTGATGTCACATTTTTAACGATAGTTTTTTTATTAAATTTAAGTTGAGTTCAAATTTAAACAAAAAGTGGCATAACAAATTTTTAATTTAAAAAAGTTATTATTATATTATTAACGATGATTTTACATTTAAGTTTTAACAAAAAAAACTGACATTTATTTTTAACTAAAAATTTATATCAATTTTTTTTTTAAAGTTAACATTTACTTCTTTTTTAAAGTCGATATCAATTTTTTTAACAAAAAAAAATCGACACCAAATTTTCAACAAAACAGTAGACGTTTAATATTTAACAAAAAGTTCACAGAGAACTTTCATAGCCTTTGATGCACTAGCTCATAGTTTTGATTTGCTTTCCATTTTTATCAGTTTAATCTAACGTAGCACCAAACCTTTGATCAAAGCTTAATCTATATTTACGATATATTTCACTTATTTACGGATTTGAGTACAAAAACAATCCCCGAGTCTGAAGTAAACAGATTTATTTTAAGATCCAGGATAATGTTACTACACAAGGACAACCCAAATTTATTTTAAGATCCAGGATAATGTTACTACACAAGGACAACCCAAATTTATTTTAAGATCCAGGATAATGTTACTACACAAGGACAACCCAAATTTATTTTAAGATCCAGGATAATGTTACTACACAAGGACAACCCAAATTTATTTTTAATCTCTAGCGCTAAAAACGAAGTCGGCGCGGTGGCGTAGCTAGGGGAGGTCGGGTGGGGCGGACGCACCCGGGCGCCGACTCCAATGGGGCGCCAATAGAGGTAGAAAAATTAATTTAAAAGCTCGTTTTAAGCTGAAGTATCTAATCATACACAGTCAAAGTTACGGAAATAGACGAGTACAAGGCTTTACACACGGATCTGTTTTCTATATCAATTTTATGGCACCGAAATAGTAAATCTTTCGGGGTAGTAACTGGTAAGGAGCGCCACAAACTTTTTCAACTTGGGGGGGGGGGGGGCGCTTTTTCCAGACAGGAATAACTGTATATAGAAACGGGAGGGACGGGGCATCTGTGTCAGCATTGTCTCTTCTTTAAGGCAACCTCATCACACCCGGTGCAGTTTTTTAAAGTAATGTCTTTGTTTAGTTCGTCTCTAACATAACGGAAACCAACACTAAAACATTGAATTGTTTAAGTTTAAAATACTTTGATCTTCTGGGAAAAGTTGAGATTTATTCAGCTTGTCTTCAGTCCGTGTTTAATGTTTGTATGAGATTTATTCAGCTTGTCTTGAGTCTGTGTTTAAGGTTTGTATAAATGTGTCAGCCTAGCTAGAAACGGAAAAATATATTTTCGTTAGGACCCGCGATTACCGCCCTTGTTGTGGATTGACTTGGGATAGAGCCATCCTAGGATAATTTGCTTATATCATGCTGCTGTAGGTTTTAGGATCCATTAGCTAGAACCGGAAGTGGTGGAGAGCCAAACCAGGGGAAGAATACGTAAAGTCGGGTTACTTTGTGGATAGCTTCGGCGTTAAGATTGTAACGTCAGATCTCTGTGTGTTTGACAGCTGGGTTGGGGGGGGGGGGGGTATGTGGGTGGGGGTTGTGTGGGGAGGTGGTGGAATCAGAAAAGTGTGGAATTGGGACTTGTGTGAGCAGGGTTTGTTTATAAGTAGGGTTTGTGTGTGGGTAGAGTTTGTGTGTGGGTTGGGTTTGTTTGTTGGTAAGGTTGGTGTGTGAGTGGTTTCCTGTGTGGGAGTAGGGTTTGTTTATAAGTAGGGTTCGTGTGTGGGTAGGGTTTGTGTGTAGTAGGGATTGTTTATAAGTAGGGTTTGTGTGTGATTAGGATTTGTTTATAAGTAGGGTTTGTGTGCGGGTAGGGTTTGTGTGTGTGTAGGGTTTGTGTGTGGGTAAAGTGTATGTGAGTAGGATTGTATATAGGGTTTGTGTGTAGGTAGAGTTTGTTTGTGTTTGTCAATGTAAATGTTGAACTCATGTCTCCCTCACCTCCCCTCTCTCCTCACATCCTCTACACTAAACATCCTCCCCCCTCCCCAGTTTCGCTCACCTTCCCTCCTAACAACTTTCCAAGATTTCCGCTTATTTTGTCATTTCTCCTTGTGTATCTTCTTACTCCCCTTGATCTCCTTGCTTAACCTAATGGCGTCCCCTGATTAAGCTCTTAACCTCCGTCTTACTATCAATCCATCCTCCTCCTCCTCCCGAACACACCCCCCCAAATTTCTCCCCTCGTTGTCCTCCCTCATTAGCGCCTCTCGAATGTCTTCCTCCAACTCTCATTACCTCCCCCACAATTCTTTCTCCATCTATCTTTCTATTAAACCACATCTTTTAGACTCCGGCTAGATTGCTTTATCTCTGGGTTTAAATGGTTTTAGAAACCTTTTTTTTCATTTACGAAATTATTCATCTCGCAAATAATGTTTGTTATTTGTATTTGAAATTTCTTTCTGCTTTTGTTGCAGAAATATTAATTGGAGTATTTTCTAAAATTGCAAGATTTCTGTTGATAATACGTATTGTGATTTTGTTAGATTTGTGAAAAATATTTAATGTGTTTTTGTTAGATTTGTGACAAATATTTAATGTGTTTTTGTCAGATTTGTGACAAATATTTAATGTGTTTTTGTCAGATTTGTGACAAATATTTATTGTGTTTTTGTCAGATTTGTGACAAATATTTAATGTGTTTTGTTAGATTTGTGACAAATATTTAATGTGTTTTTGTTAGATTTGTGACAAATATTTAAAGTGGTTTTGTTAGATTTGTGACAAATATTTATTGTGTTTTTGTCAGATTTGTGACAAATATTTAATGTGTTTTGTTAGATTTGTGACAAATATTTAATGTGTTTTTGTTAGATTTGTGGCAAATATTTAATTTTTTTTGGTCAGATTTGTGACAAATATTTATTGTGTTTTTGCTAGATTTGTGACAAATATTTAATATGTTTTTGTCACATTAGTGAAAAATATTTAATGTGTTTTTGTCAGATTTGTGACAAATATTTAATGTGTTTTTGTCAGATTTGTGACAAATATTTAATGTGTTTTTGTTACATTTGTACACTATATATCAATGTGTTTTTGCTAGATTTTCTGACAAATATTTAATGTGTTACTGTTAGATTTGTGACAAATATTTAATGTGCTTTTGCTAGATTTGTGACAAATATTTAAAGCCCCCTCTTGTCACCTATTAACCTGTGCTATTTGTGCCTTATTAGAACATCTCGCGTGATCCACACTTCTCGTGTGACGGGAAATACAACCCTCGGACATATCATTTCCGGTGCTTTTCAACACTTTCCCCGCGCGCCATTTTTTCTAATCCGTAAAAAATTGTTCTCTACTTTTTGACCTTTTATTCCACAAAGAATGGTTTCAGGTAGCATATTTTATGTGTTTTAGTCAAACTTGTCCGATTATAATGTTTGGTGTGTAAAGCGATCAGTTGGTGGTGATGTTTGGTGTGTAAAGTTGGTGGTGATGTTTGGTGTGTAAAGTTGGTGGTGATGTTTGGTGTGTAAAGTTGGTGGTGATGTTTGGTGTCTAAAGTTGGTGGGGATGTTCGGTGTGTAAAGCGATCAGTTGGTGGTGATGTTTGGTGTGTACAGCGATCACTTGGTGGTGATGTTTGGTGTGTAAAGCGATCAACGGATGTTGATGGTTGGTGTGTAAAGAACTTCTTGAGTGACTAGTCTCCTCTTCCACTTCCGGTTTCCAATAACTTGTCGACTTAACTTTCGGCGCTCTAAATAGAACATGTCATTTGGGTGGAGACCTTTCGTCATTTGTAAGTGGGGTGAGGGTGGGGAAGGGGTGATGGTAAGGATTAGTTTGTGGGTGGGGATAGGGATGAGGAAAGGGTGTGGGTGGAAAAGGGGTGAGGGTGTGGGTGGAGTAGGGGTAGTGTGGAAAAGAGGGTGAGGGTATGAAAGTGATGAGGGTGGGGAAAGGGTCAGGGTGGGGTAGTGGTGGGAGTGGCAGTCGATATTCAGTATTGTAAACAACTTTAAAATGTTGAAATGTAGTAGGAAACAGTTTGTTGTTTTCGTGTTTCATTAAAGCTTTGAAGTATTTGATCCAGTGTGGGAGAGGGAAACGATGAAGGCGGAAGGGGAGATACTATTAATTTTTTTACACTACTCACACCACGCATGCCAACACTCCCCAACCACTAAACACACTCCCCAACCACTAAACACACTCCCCAACCACTAAACACACTCCCCAACCACTAAACACACTCCCCAACCACTAAACAAATTCCCCAACCACTAAACACACTTCTCAACTACTAAACACACTTTCCAACCACTAAACAAATTCCCCAACCACTAAACACACTCCCAAACCATTAAACACATTTCCCAACCACTAAACACATTTCCCAACCAATAAACACACTCTCTTACTACCAAACCAAACTTCCACAACCCCTTCCCAACCCCAACAACAACTAGTGTATGTTAAAGTAATGATGTGTACCATTTATTTGTAGCAGCTACTACTATGTACTTGTAAAGTTGGAACTAGTTTTCTCTAGAAATAATATCTGATGTGACCAGTTAAAAAGTTTTAAAAACTATCTTCTGTTATTAAACAAGTAATTTTAACAGCTGTATCGAAACAATTTAAAATCAACAAACAACAAACAGCTTTGACACCAATTTCCTTATCCCTTATGTCTATCATTAAATTGTTCAGCTAATTTAAACAACTAGGCTTCGTTAAGATTGTCACCCACAAAATATCAATTCATTCTTCAATCTCAATTTTATGTTATTTTAAAAAAAAAAAATTAAAATTATTCCATTGATTTTTTTTTAAAAATGCGTGTTTTTATTCCTGATGTGTAATTAGGACATGTTTTTGTATGAGATTTGTATACTCTGATTGCTCAAAAAATCGAAAAGGTCAAGAGGTCAAAGTTGTTTGACACTGACGTGAGCTATTTTTAGCACTCTATCTGTCAGCAGCTAAGTGGCACGCGCTAGACAGGCACGTGGTAAGACATCGGTGAAATACGTCATACAAACACAAACACGCAGTTCTTACAGGAACATGCACTGTCACGCCCATCCACCACCCCCCCCCCCGGGAGCAAATAGATACATAATAAAATGTCTACATAAAGCAGAAAATATGTATTTAAACCAGTTTGAAGTGCCACCCCAGAATTTTCTAGTACCCCCACCGCCGCTCAGAGAATAATGCATGAAAGAAACCCTGTACGCCTGTGCAAACACGTCACAGAGAACACACCACAGTGACAAGTTACTCAGACACAATTCTCACATTAACCGAGTCACGTGACATGCAGTCACGATAGAGCCACGTGAGAGGGAGCCACGTGACAGGCAATCACGATAGAGTCACATGACAGGCAGTCACGATAGAGTCACGTGACACTGGCATGACGAAGGGTTGGGATCTGGGGTACTGACCGCATCCCTTCTATTGTTAAAGACTGCTGTGTTAGAAGTTTTAAAATAAATTTATTCATGTCGCTATTCTGTGGGTGGGAGGACGGGTGTGGGTTTGGAGGGGGAGTGGGGGAGGGGAGCTGACAGTCAGATGTAATAAGTGACTTGATTGGAGAAGTAAAATTAAAAATGTCTGGTGTGACATTTGACATTTAACTGTGACATTTGGCATTTAACTGTGACATTTGACATTTAACTGTGACGTTTGGCATATAACTTTGACCTCTAGTATTTGACTGCACTGTTTAAAGGCTCTTTGGATCAATACAAAAACGAGAACCCTTTTGGCGCCCCATCAACACATTGACCTACCACCACTAAAATAGAAAGATTTCCTGACCTACCCCCACCGGAACAGAAAGATTTCCTGACCTACACCAACCATAACAGAAAGATTTCCTCATCTACCCCCACCATAACAGAAAGATTTCCTCACCTACCCCCACCAGAACAGAAAGATTTCCTCACCTACCCCCATCATAACTGAAAGATTTCCTGACCTACCCCCACCATAACAGAAAGATTTCCTCACCTACTTCCACCAGAACAGAAAGATTTCCTTACCTACCCGTACCAGAACAGAAAGATTTCCTGACCTAGCCCCACCATAACAGAAAGATTTCCTGACCTACCCCCACCAGAACAGAAAGATTTCCAAACCTACCCCCACCAGAACAGAAAGATTTCCTCACCTACCCCCACCAGAACAGAAAGATTTCCTGACCTACCCCCACCATAACAGAAAGATTTCCTGACCTAGCCCCACCAGAACAGAAAGATTTCCTCACCTACCCCCACCAGAACAGAAAGATTTCCTGACCTACCCCCACCATAACAGAAAGATTTCCTGACCTACCCCCACCATAACAGAAAGATTTCCTCACCTACCCCCACCATAACAGAAAGATTTCCTCACCTACCCCCACCAGAACAGAAAGATTTCCTGACCTACCCCCACCATAACAGAAAGATTTCCTCACCTACCCCCACCAGAACAGAAAGATTTCCTCACCTACCCCCACCATAACAGAAAGATTTCCTCACCTACCCCCACCAGAACAGAAAGATTTCCTCACCTACCCCCACCATAACAGAAAGATTTCCTGACCTACCCCCACCATAACAGAAAGATTTCCTCACCTACCCCCACCAGAACAGAAAGATTTCCTCACCTACCCCCACCAGAACAGAACGATTGCCTGACCTACCCCCACCATAACAGAAAGATTTCCTGACCTACCCCCACCATAACACAAAGATTTCCTCACCTACCCCCACCATAACAGAAAGATTTCCTCACCTACCCCCACCATAACAGAAAGATTTCCTCACCTACCCCCACCATAACAGAAAGATTTCCTCACCTACCCCCACCAGAACAGAAAGATTTCCTGACCTACCCCCACCATAACAGAAAGATTTCCTGACCTACCCCCACAAGAACAGAAAGATTTCCTCACCTACCCCCACCAGAACAGAAAGATTTCCTCACCTACCCCCACCAGAACAGAAAGATTTCCTCACCTACCCCCACCATAACAGAAAGATTTCCTCACCTACCCCCACCATAACAGAAAGATTTCCTCACCTACCCCCACCATAACAGAAAGATTTCCTGACCTACCCCCACCAGAACAGAAAGATTTCCTGACCTACCCCCACCAGAACAGAAAGATTTCCTGATCTACCCCACCAGAACAGAAAGATTTCATTCCCTTCCGTCAACACACGAGGCAACAAAATCCACCTTGACATTTTCTTTTCGCACCATTAACCACCACTTCCGGTTCCACTCTGAAAGGCAAACCACGTGACCTATCCTGGAACAACGTGGCATCAGTCACCCCCAGCTGTGTACAAACACCCACAAGATTTATTGATGCACTCTCCAGAACTCATTGAAAACGTACGCACCATTCCTTCACAAACAAGATTCGTAGCTGCACTCTCCAAAACTCTTTGAAAACGTACGCACCATCCTTCCAAGATTTAGGAAAGGATGTGGCTTGTACAATGAGACCACGGGCATAGTTCCATCTTTGCACAGAATGGTTCGGCGTCAAAGGCACGAGTATGGTCATGTTAAATCGATTCCAAATCGATAATTTAATTTGAAACAAAATCTGAATTTGATTGCAGTATCGATTCCGTGTTTGGAACAACTAAATCAGATCTCTGTGCAAACTCGTTAGCGGCTAGGCGAGGGCCGTCATATGGCCCACCGTCGTGTCGTTTAGATGGGGAGGAGGGCCGACATATGGACCACTGTCGTGTCGTTTAGATGGAGGATAAAGTCTAAACGTCGCTAGTTTTAGGTCGAAACCTAACGTTAACCAGTGGCGTAGCGAGGTCGGGTGTCACCCGGTGCGGCACTTAATGGTGTCACCCCCCCCCCCCCCCCCCAGAGGCGTTGCACCCCCCCCCCAAACTTTCGATTTGCACCCCCCCCCCTCAAGTTTTTCTCTATATATTGTGTTATTTTTTGCCTTGGTGTCACCTCCCTAAATGGTGTCACCCGGTGCGGTCCGCACCCCCGCCCCCCCCCCCCCCCCCCCCTCGCTACGCCCCTGACGTTAACATCGATTAATTTGTTGAGCATAATCCGAAGGTCTCGAGTTCTAATCCAGATTTATAAACAACCTCATTGAGTCCACCCAGCTCTGATGGGTAACTGATTGGCGTTAGGAAAAAGGCAGCTAGGTGTAGTGCTGACCTCACAATACTGAGGTCATAAAATAAAATGACTCTACTTCATTTGTTCATGGGCCATCAGTAAGGGATCTTTACTTTTAGTTTAATTTAGACATTGACTAGGCAAGTAATTTTAGAGGATCGTTGTGACGAAATTATTACTGAACATGTTTGGTAGTTGTTGTTTTTTTCATGATTCAGGATTTTATTCCTTAAAATAAGAGCCTTGTGTGATTCTGAACAAACATAATGTGTATCAGTTTAAAAACCTTAGAAATTGTTACCAAAGTCCTACGGTAAAAAAACGGGTGTAGGGTTTTATTCAAGCAGTTGCGTCCCTTGTAAAGAAAGCATTGAGAAAATGGGAGATAAATTGTCCCCGGGTGAGGCTGCATAAATATGTAAGCTTTAGTTAATCCGGGGGTGGTCGCTGATACAGAAAACATTTGCGTACTTGTGTGTGTGCGTGCTTGTGTGTCTTGGTGTGTGTGTGTGTGTGTGCTTGTGTGTCTTGGTGTGTGTGTGTGTGTCTTGGTGTGTGTGTGTGTGTGTATGTGCGTGCTTGTGTGTCTTGGTGTGTGTATCTGGGTTGAACGGTGCCTTAGTGTGTGTCCTAAGGTTTTTTGTATATAAGTGTGTGTGTCTGGCTTTAGAGTGCCTGACAGTGGCGTAGCTAGGGGAGCGCGGATGGGGTGGCTGCCCCGGTCGCCGACCCGAATGGGCGCCAAAGGAAGTAAAAAAAATGAATTAAAAGCTCATTTTAACCTGATTATGGAATTATACATGATTAAAATTACGAAAATAAAAAACTTTACACACTGGTTTAACTGTTTTTTGTGGCACTAACATGGGAACTGTTACAGGATAGTAAATAGTAAGAAGCTCCATAAACCTTTTCAAACTTTTTTCCTTCCATATAGAAATGGAAGGAAGGGGTCAAAATTGAAAGTCCGCCCCGGGCGCCGGAGGGATCACTACGCCTCTGGTGCCTGACTATTACTTTGGCTAACTGGTTTGTTGCTTGTTTGGTTTGGTTGTTCGGGTAATTTGAGTGATTGTTTGGTTGGGTGTTTGGCTGATTGGGAGGTTGGTTGTGGGTATGTATATGTTATTATATTTAATAGCTAACCGTCCGAGTGATTCAGTCATTTTGTCGCCAACTGCAGTATTGACAACAGAAAACGTTTTAAATAAAGTCGCCCATCAGTCACGGCTAAAAATAGCCAACAGGGAATTCCCCAACAGCTCTACGCTTCACCAGTCTCATTATTAAATCGTAATTCTATTTTCCCCGATACACATCGGCCTATTAGAATGGAGATCTATCTCTTGGCGCCGGCCGGACATTTTCTAAGGCGTAAAAAAAATCAATGGTGTAGAGGTGGATTGTCTGGGTAGAGTGGGGGTAGAGTGGGGGTAGAGGTGGAATGTCTGGGTAGAGTGGGGGTAGAGTGGGGGTAGAGGCGGAATGTCTTTGAAGACTGGGATGTTCTTAACGTTACACTCGCAAGAACAGTTATAAGTGTAGAGGAAAAACAATGTAAATCCTATTACAGTAATTAAATTAGTCCCGTCCAGCAAAGTGGCTAAATACTTCTAATGTCGGGTGGACTAGCATGACCGTTCCGACATGATATATTCATGTAAGTCTGTTGGGGTGTACCATGGGTGTATATCATTTCTTTGAATTCGTCTTAAATTGATCCCCTCCCACATTTCCACCCCCCCCCCCCCCCCCACCCTCACCCCTACCCCTTCCCACCCTCCATTTTTATTAGTAAAAATGTATTTTCTTTTTATAAGCTTGATTTATATTTCTAATCTATTCGTTGGTTTGTTTTTGTTTTGTTTTTCTCTAAAAACAAGACCCATATATTTTACGGGGACAAAAGATTGGTATGGGGAAGGTTGGAGAATGAGCGTTCGACGTACAAGATTATCCACAAGAGGTATTTGTACCAATAAGCTGTGTTTCGGTTATCTGTCATTGGTCAGTCCGGACTGACATCTGGTCGGTGTAAACATACCAGGTCACTTGAGTGGAATGACTGAGGTCCGAGCTTCTTTTGAGTCAGAACCTCAATAAGGACATTGGTCTAGTCTGTGCCCAGACCCTCAAGCAGGACGCTGGTCTAGTCTCAGTGCCCAGACCCTCAAGCAGGACGCTGGTCTAGTCTCAGTGCCCAGACCCTCAAGCAGGACGCTGGTCTAGTCTCAGTGCCCAGACCCTCAAGCAGGACGCTGGTCTAGTCTCAGTGCCCAGACCCTCAAGCAGGACGCTGGTCTAGTCTCAGTGCCCAGACCCTCAAGCAGGACGCTGGTCTAGTCTCAGTGCCCAGACCCTCAAGCAGGACGCTGGTCTAGTCTCAGTGCCCAGACCCTCAAGCAGGACGCTGGTCTAGTCTCAATGCCCAGACCCTCAAGCAGGACGCTGGTCTAGTCTCAGTGCCCAGACCCTCAAGCAGGACGCTGGTCTAGTCTCAGTGCCCAGACCCTCAAGCAGGACGCTGGTCTAGTCTCAGTGCCCAGACCCTCAAGCAGGACGCTGGTCTAGTCTCAGTGCCCAGACCCTCAAGCAGGACGCTGGTCTAGTCTCAGTGCCCAGACCCTCAAGCAGGACGCTGGTCTAGTCTCAGTGCCCAGAGACCTCTGTCAGTACTTGCTGGGTATCCGCGGAGACAAGAGCCTACTCTACGCCCAAACCAGAGGATTGGGCTCATACAATCGTATTCTATAGAGGTCAAAGTTCATGTTTACATCTATTTCAGCCGAAACCTCAAGAAAGCGTGGGTTCTAGACCCGGGTGTTATCTAGAACGGTCACCTTCTTCAAGTGTTCTGGTAGTTCCTACAACCCTCACCCAAAACTAGGTTTTAAGACAACAAAGACTACAGAGGTCATAAGGTCAAAAGGTTACTCACCTCACTGGAGTCACAGCGACCCCAACAGGAGTTGACCGTGACGAAGCCGGTGCACGTGAGGAGGGTGCCGTCGCTGTCGTAGATTGGGGGTTTGGTGTAGCGGAACCGGTAGCTGCGCACGTGACATCCCAGGGTGGTACTGGGGTCGATGAGGGCAGATGGCGGCATGACAAGACTCAGGACAACAAGGAACACGGCGACAACTGCAGGAGCTGGGCTAATACAAGGTGTGTGGAGTAGCAGGGGTGCCTGGCTCATAGCTGTGGAGAGAGGGGGGAGATGTTAGGAGCTGGGCTAATACAAGGTGTGTGGAGAGGGGGAGATGTTAGGAGCGGGGCTAATACAAGGTGTGTGGAGGAGCCTGGCTCATAGCTGTGGAGAGAGGGGGGAGATGTTAGGAGCTGGGCTAATACAAGATGTGTGGAGAGAGGGGGAGATGATAGGAGCTGGGCTAATACAAGGTGTGTGGAGAGAGGGGGAGATGTTAGGAGCTGGGCTAATACAAGGTGTGTGGAGAGGGGAAGATGTTAGGAGCTGGGCTAGTACAAGGTGTGTGGAGTAGCAGGGGTGCCTGGCTCATAGCTGTAGAGAGAGGGGGGAGATGTTAGGAGCGGGGCTAATACAAGGTGTGTGGAGGAGCCTGGCTCATAGCTGTGGAGAGAGGGGGGAGATGTTAGGAGCTGGGCTAATACAAGGTGTGTGGAGAGAGGGTGGAGATGATAGGAGCTGGGCTAATACAAGGTGTGTGGAGAGAGGGGGAGATGTTAGGAGCTGGGCTAATACAAGGTGTGTGGAGAGGGGGGAATATGTTAGGAGCTGGGCTAATACAAGGTGTGTGGAGTAGCAGGGGTGCCTGGCTCATAGCTGTAGAGAGAGGGGGGAGATGTTAGGAGCTGGGCTAATACAAGGTGTGTGGAGAGAGGGGGGAGATGTTAGGAGCTGGGCTAATACAAGGTGTGTGGAGTAGCAGGGGTGCCTGGCTCATAGCTGTAGAGAGAGGGGGGAGATGTTAGGAGCTGGGCTAATACAAGGTGTGTGGAGAGAGGGGGGAGATGTTAGGAGCTGGGCTAATACAAGGTGTGTGGAGAGAGGGGAGAGATGTTAGGAGCTGGGCTAATACAAGTTGTGTGGAGAGAGGGGGAGATGTTAGGAGCTGGGCTAATACAAGGTGTGTGGAGAGAGGGGGGAGATGTTAGGAGCTGGGCTAATACAAGGTGTGTGGAGAGAGGGGAGAGATGTTAGGAGCTGGGCTAATACAAGGTGTGTGGAGTAGCAGGGGTGCCTGGCTCATAGCTGTGGAGAGAGGGGGGAGATGTTAGGAGCTGGGCTAATACAAGGTGTGTGGAGAGAGGGGGGAGATGTTAGGAGCTGGGCTAATACAAGGTGTGTGGAGAGAGGGGGGAGATGTTAGGAGCTGGGCTAATACAATGTGTGTGGAGTAGCAGGGGTGCCTGGCTCATAGCTGTGGAGAGAGGGGGGAGATGTTAGGAGCTGGGCTAATACAAGGTGTGTGGAGAGAGGGGGAGATGTTAGGAGCTGGGCTAATACAAGGTGTGTGGAGAGAGGGGGAGATGTTAGGAGCTGGGCTAATACAAGGTGTGTGGAGTAGCAGGGGTGCCTGGCTCATAGCTGTGGAGAGAGGGGGAGATGTTAGGAGCTGGGCTAATACAAGGTGTGTGGAGAGAGGGGGGAGATGTTAGGAGCTGGGCTAATACAAGGTGTGTGGAGAGAGGGGAGAGAAGTTAGGAGCTGGGCTAATACAAGGTTTGTGGAGAGAGGGGGGAGATGTTAGGAGCTGGGCTAATACAAGGTGTGTGGAGTAGCAGGGGTGCCTGGCTCATAGCTGTAGATAGAGGGGGGGGAGATGTTAGGAGCTGGGCTAATACAAGGTGTGTGGAGAGGGGGAGATGTTAGGAGCGGGGCTAATACAAGGTGTGTGGAGAGGGGGGGAGATGTTAGGAGCTGGGCTAATACAAGGTGTGTGGAGTAGCAGGGGTGCCTGGCTCATAGCTGTGGAGAGAGGGGGGAGATGTTAGGAGCTGGGCTAATACAAGGTGTGTGGAGAGAGGGGGGAGATGTTAGGAGCTGGGCTAATACAAGCTATGTGGAGAGAGGGGGGAGATGTTAGGAGCTGGGCTAATACAAGGTTTGTGGAGTAGCAGGGGTGCCTGGCTCATAGCTGTGGAGAGAGGGGGGAGATGTTAGGAGCTGGGCTAATACAAGGTGTGTGGAGAGAAGGGAGAGATGTTAGGAGCTGGGCTAATACAAGGTGTGTGGAGTAGCAGGGGTGCCTGGCTCATAGCTGTGGAGAGAGGGGGGAGATGTTAGGAGCTGGGCTAATACAAGGTGTGTGGAGAGAGGGGGGAGATGTTAGGAGCTGGGCTAATACAAGGTGTGTGGAGAGAGGGGGAGATGTTAGGAGCTGGGCTAATACAAGGTGTGTGGAGTATCAGGGGTGCCTGGCTCATAGCTGTGGAGAGAGGGGGGAGATGTTAGGAGCTGGGCTAATACAAGGTTTGTGGAGTATCAGGGGTGCCTGGCTCATAGCTGTGGAGAGAGGGGGGAGATGTTAGGAGCTGGGCTAATACAAGGTGTGTGGAGAGGGGGAGATGTTAGGAGCGGGGCTAATACAAGGTGTGTGGAGAGGGGGGAGATGTTAGGAGCGGGGCTAATACAAGGTGTGTGGAGTAGCAGGGGTGCCTGGCTGATAGCTGTGGAGAGAGGGGGGAGATGTTAGGAGCTGGATCAGAGGTGTGGAGAGAGGGGGGGGGACATTAGGTTAAATAGACGTGAATGACTGTTTATGGTATTCAAAATTCAGTATGCTGGGAAATAGGCTCGAGATAGAGGACGACATATAAGTAACTACAATTAAAAATAAAGTGGTCGGTGGTGGGGGTGTGAATGACGTACCTAATATGCCATGACATATGACACGTGTGACATCTCTCATGTGCCATATGACACATGTGACATCCGTATATGACGCATATGACATCCCTAACTCTGACACGTGGTGCCGTAGCGTAAAATTCATTAAATAAACCACGTGTTTTAGAGACCCACTGCCCTGTTGATCAGTGATTCTTCCAGACTTTTTTCTCCGGGGCGGGGGGGGGGGGGGCACTTGAAATTTTCGGGGGGGGGGGGGGGGCGGTAGACTTTCTTCGGGGGGCGGACACTGTTAAAAGTATATATTTTCTATATAAATTATAGAAATTTCATTTCGTTGGGGGGGGGGGGGGCAAAACCCAAAGAGATGCCTGGAAGAAACTCTGCTGTTAATGTCAGTACCGGAAGTCTGCTAGGAATGACAGTCTCTGCAGGTTTCTGCGGCACTTAACGGCTAAACTTGTAAAAACAACAAGGCTTCTGTCATCATTCATTAAACGGAATTTAATGAGAAGTTCGTAATAGATCTGTCATTTCTAAAAACAAACTTTGTCTAAACAAATCACATGTAAAGTTGCGGGCAAAAAAAAAAATAACAAATTAAAAACACAATCAAACTCTTAAGTCTAATAATAAAAGCAAAAAAAAAAAATAAAATGGCCGAATTTTAAAGAAAACACGCAAAAACATGTAGGCTTATTACACATATTTTTATGTAAGCGCATAATAGTAAGCTACTTGAGACATTTTTATTATCCTATAAATTTGAGAGACGTTTTTGAATGAGATTTAATTCCACTTTCTAGTCAGAACTAGCTAGCTGTTAAATCGATCCTTTGCACTGGGGATAAGGAATAATGCAACTCTACCGTTTCATTAATTAAATATTAAATGTCGAAATAAAATAAGATTACTTGGATTGTGTTTTAATTAAATCTGCTCACGTTAATGATCATCTTGTCACATCACAGTGCACGTGCGCATTAACGGTCGGTTAATTTTAACTCAAGGCTGCTTCAATCGCGCAATTTCCGCGCGGAGCTAAAAATAGCGCTGCCGCCCCTCCCCTCAAGATGCAGTGGGTGTTTTAGGTCAGAGCGCCATCTACCGGTGACATTAAGAGCCTCGCAATCAAGGGAGTTAATTTAAATGGGAAGCACCATGGGGATACCCGATGAACAAGGGTTTTGGTTGTTTTATGAATTATGGACTCCGTTAATGGAAGTATCAAATTAGCTGCGAGGATCATGTTGGATGGGAATCCACTTTCGTCGACTTCAGCGCTAAAACGTTTACAATTCACGCGACAAAGTCGTGCTTTTCAAAAGTGTATTGTTCTATTTATAGATTTTACATTTCAGGTAAGTCATTTTGTACAGCTATCTTAAAGCCAACATACAGCTACCATATGGCTACCATACGGATTCCTAACATCATATGGCTACCATACGGATACCACACAGCTACCATATTATGGTAGCTGTGTACATGTATTTTTTGCTATCATACGGATACCAAACATCTACCACACAACTATCATATGGCTACCACAAAGCCACCATATGATATGAAGGCTACTATGTGGCTACCGAACCGCTTATACATGGCGACCATACCACTACCATTCTATGGTGCAAGTAATCAATCGCTGATATTATCCAATAAGCAAGGATCAAATTATTGGAGATACTAATTCACCGGAACAGACTATGAGATGAAACGGGTGTTCATGAAACAGCCCCATCTATGTGTTAAAGTAATAATTTAAATAGCGCCACCTACAAGTTCTAGCGTAAGTTGAAACAGCGCCACCTACGGGTGAAAGTTGAAACAGCGCCACCTACAAGTTCTAGCGTAAGTTGAAACAGCGCCACCTACGGGTGAAAGTTGAAACAGCGCCACCTACAAGTTCTAGCGTAAGTTGAAACAGCGCCACCTACGGGTGAAAGTTGAAACAGCGCCACCTACAAGTTCTAGCGTAAGTTGAAACAGCGCCACCTACGACTGAATGTTGAAACAGCGCCACCTACGGGTGAAAGTTGAAACAGCGCCACCTACAAGTTCTAGCGTAAGTTGAAACAGCGCCACCTACGGGTGAAAGTTGAAACAGCGCCACCTACAAGTTCTAGCGTAAGTTGAAACAGCGCCACCTACGACTGAATGTTGAAACAGCGCCACCTGCGACTGAAAGTTGAAACAGCGCCACCTACAAGTTCTAATGAAAGTTGAAACAGCGCCACCTACGGGTGAAAGTTGAAACAGCGCCACCTACGAGAAAAAGTTAAAACAGCGCCACCTACGACTGAAAGTTGAAACAGCGCCACCTACGAGAAAAAGTTAAAACAGCGCCACCTACGACTGAAAGTTGAAACAGCGCCACCTACGACTGAAAGTTGAAACAGCGCCACCTACGACTGAAAGTTGAAACAGCGCCGGCAGAAATGATAAGATGAACTCAAACACGTGTCCGTGATGTGGGAGCAACATCACCACTCACGGCAAGACGGATCACCAGCACACGTTACAGTGTATTTGTCCGGCGATTTGCGGGCTCCAATCAGAACTGTCGTTGCTAACAACCCTGGCGACGTTTGAAGTAAATGATTGTCTTGATCTGATGGATTGGTTGTTGGGTTTACTTTGTACGGTGAGCGGGTCAAATACAAGAGTAGAGGGAGATAACTAATGCCAAGGGTACAAAGCACAGACAGGGGCATGGCTTAAAGATAACTCTTTTTCAAGGATTGGATTACTGGCCTTTGATTCTCAAACTTCTCAATACACGTGAACTTAGGAAATGAATTTTTCAACAAATACAAATGGGATATCAGCGTTTTGATTTAGACATTTGTGGGGGAGGGGTCAGGTCACTGATACATTGGTGGGGAAGGGGTGGGGTCACTGATACGTTGGTGGGGAAGGGGTCGGATCACTGATAAATTGGTGGGGAAGGGGTGGGGTCACTGATACATTGGTGGGGAAGGGGGTCGGTCACTGATATATTGGTGGGGAAGGGGTCGGGTCACTGATATATTGGTGGGGAAGGGGTCGGGTCACTGATACATTGGTGGGGAAGGGGGTCGGATCACTGATATATTGGTGGGGAAGGGGTCGGGTCACTGATAAATTGGTGGGGAAGGGGTCGGGTCACTGATATATTGGTGGGGAAGGGGTCGGGTCACTGATATATTGGTGGGGAAGGGGGTCGGATCACTGATAAATTGGTGGGGAAGGGGTCGGGTCACTGATATATTGGTGGGGAAGGGGGTCGGATCACTGATAAATTGGTGGGGAAGGGGTCGGGTCACTGATATATTGGTGGGGAAGGGGGTCGGATCACTAATATATTGGTGGGGAAGGGGGTCGGGTCACTGATATATTGGTGGGGAAGGGGTCGGGTCACTGATATATTGGTGGGGAAGGGGGTCGGATCACTGATATATTGGTGGGGAAGGGGTCGGGTGGGGAAGGGGGTCGGATCACTGATAAATTGGTGGGGAAGGGGTCGGGTCACTGATACATTGTTGGGGAAGGGGGTCGGGTCACTGATATATTGGTGGGGAAGGGGTCGGGTCACTGATACATTGTTGGGGAAGGGGGTCGGGTCACTGATATATTTGTGGGGAAGGGGGTCGGGTCACTGATATATTGGTGGGGAAGGGGGTCGGGTCACTGATATATTGGTGGGGAAGGGGGGTCGGGTCACTGATACCTGATACATTGGTGGGGAAGGGGGTCGGATCACTGATATATTGGTGGGGAAGGGGTCGGATCACTGATAAATTGGTGGGGAAGGGGTCGGGTCACTGATAAATTGGTGGGGAAGGGGGTCGGGTCACTGAAATATTGGTGGGGAAGGGGGTCGGATCACTGATAAATTGGTGGGGAAGGGGTCGGGTCACTGATATATTGGTGGGGAAGGGGGTCGGATCACTGATAAATTGGTGGGGAAGGGGTCGGGTCACTGATATATTGGTGGGGAAGGGGGTCGGATCACTAATATATTGGTGGGGAAGGGGGTCGGGTCACTGATATATTGGTGGGGAAGGGGTCGGGTCACTGATATATTGGTGGGGAAGGGGGTCGGATCACTGATATATTGGTGGGGAAGGGGTCGGGTGGGGAAGGGGGTCGGATCACTGATAAATTGGTGGGGAAGGGGTCGGGTCACTGATACATTGTTGGGGAAGGGGGTCGGGTCACTGATATATTGGTGGGGAAGGGGTCGGGTCACTGATATATTTGTGGGGAAGGGGGTCGGGTCACTGATATATTGGTGGGGAAGGGGGTCGGGTCACTGATATATTGGTGGGGAAGGGGGTCGGGTCACTGATACCTGATACATTGGTGGGGAAGGGGGTCGGATCACTGATATATTGGTGGGGAAGGGGTCGGATCACTGATAAATTGGTGGGGAAGGGGTCGGGTCACTGATAAATTGGTGGGGAAGGGGGTCGGGTCACTAATATATTGGTGGGGTAGGGGTCGGGTCACTGATATATTGGTGGGGAAGGGGTCGGGTCACTGATATATTGGTGGGGAAGGGGTCGGGTCACTGATAAATTGGTGGGGAAGGGGGTCGGGTCACTGATACATTGGTGGGGAAGGGTCACTAAGATAAGAGGATTAGTTCTAAATGAAAATACATGGGTGTAAGTGTTCGATGAATATGAAAGGGGTCTGTGATGGGTGAGTATAGGTAGTGTGAGCGGTACTATCGGGTGATAAGTTTTATGCCATGAGCGGTACTATGGTGAGGCTTTTTAAAATGAAACTGTAAAGGTTTAAGGGAAGGGGATGTACGGTGACATCGAATGTCAGTCTGTAAGAAAATATCAGTCCGACAATTCATGTCAATATGACGGGAAAATGTCATGTAGAGGGTAAATGTCAGTTTGATAGAAACCATGTTATACGTGTTAATATGTCATGGTTGAGATGTCATGTTTGCGATGTCATGTTTGTCATTCCATGGTCGATACTTTTAAGTGAGCTGGAAGATACAAGAATATATCACTGTATCCTGCAGGAATATATCACTGTACCTTGCACTAGTATATTTTTATTTTTTTCAGCCTGTCCGACAGTATGTTTAATTTAACCACTGATTTCAAACATGCGTCTAATTAAAATTTCGCCCAAACCACAAAAAAACAAAGACGCTAAACCCTACGAACGCATGCAGCCTGCAAATTGTTACGGCCTAACGCCTTCAGAACTAAAGCGGGATCGACTGTCCTACCCTAACCTTTCCCCTTCAACTGTATAAACTGTATACAAGCAAGACTTTCAAGTGGATTTTATCGAGTACAATCGGCTTATGATGACTGTGTACTTTACTCGTGTTTTCGCCAACCAACAAATATCAACCTTCTCACGTTGAAGAGGTAGGGAGGAGAGAAACTGTACTTTATGGTCGTGTGGCTTGTTGTTTTCAAGTTGTTGTTTTTTATACGTTTGTTCCTTTAACAACGATATTTATAAACAGTAATTCTTACATTTTAATTTTATAACTACTCTACGTAGAGATCGCGAGCGTACACAGACATATATATATATATATATATATATATATATATATATATATATATATATATATATATATATATATATATATATATATATATATATATATATATGCGTGCATGTATACAACGGTTTATAAAATATTAAACACTATAAAAATGTGATCCTTCATGTGTATGTGTGTACGTGTGTATGTGTACGTGTGTATATGTGTACGTGTATAAATGTGTACGTCTGTATATGTGTACGTGTGAATATCTGAATGTGTGTATATATGTACGTGTGTATATGTGTACGTGTGTATGTGTGTACGTGTGTAGTTCAGATGAAAACATCCAAAACAAAGACAACATCCCATCACAAACACCTCCTGTCGTTGTCTGGGAGGTGCTGATGGCACGGCAGGTAGACCGGCGCCTCCACCGGCGCCCCTCATCTCACCCCATTATCGCCCCACGCCCCAGCCCCGCGGTAATCAACCGGTCCCTAGCCATCGAGCCATCGCTTCAATTGCCCATTCATGGACAAGAAATTGACCATTTTCTGACCATTTACGCCATGGTATTGGACTTTACGAGGGCGGTAAATCACGCGACTGGTCCAGAGATGACAGACCCAGATGCCAGATTTTCTAGACTGTGAGGCCGATGTCATCAAAATGTCATGTCCACAAGTTAGCAGACGAATATCCCATGATTCATACCTGTTTTAATATCGTCTGCTGGGGCACTGCTCATCGTCGCCATTGTGATAAATGTTTTTCTGTCGAGTCGTTAGTTTCATTGTCTTTTGTTCGTTTCATCCGTTTAGACGTAAATCTTACAACTTTCTAAGAAACGATATCCCTTAAACTTTAAGTTAAAACTTCTAAAACATTTTGAAAGGAATTTTCCAAAGTATGTTCAATAAACAGATCATACGGATTAATGTTGTGTGTTTATACCTAACATTAGCTGGTCTAGTCATATATATATGTATATATATATATATATATATATATATATATATATATATATATATATATATATATATATATATATATATATATATATATATATATATATATATATATATATATATTGCTGCTTTATTGGAAAAATCACACATCTGGTATGAATGCAATCGACTAGTTGACCAGTAAGACTATCCGGCTAAATCGTAAGTTGTGAAGTGACGGACAAATCCAGTTTTGTTATTTGTAAAAAAAAAAACTTGGTCGACAAATCCCTGACCATGACAGCAAGTTCTGACACAGTAATCGCCCCCAGAGTCCAGAATATCCCAGACAACCCCAGACAATCCCACTCGTGGTGCTAACTAGACGGCCTAGGTACACCGAACTCTCCGGACACGGACTCCGGACACGGAATGCCCTGCACCACATGACAGGTCCGGTGGTCAACAGGAAACCAGGACTGTTTCATTAGTGGCGGGAGAACGAAGCTGTGTACCAGCAGGTCGAGTAGATTTTATGTTCAGTACATCTTCTAACAGGGTCAGCGACCTGGATGAATTCCGTCATGCGTCAAGTACAAATTTGATTAAAACAATGGTGTAAGCAAAGTAGGAAAAGCAAAATGAAATCCGAGTCAAATACGGGGCATAACATGTTGACACGTGATACTTACTTGTGTTGGAGGAAATCCCGTCTAGCATTATAATTTAGAACGAAGGAGTTGTAAAGCAAATGTCTTGAATAATTGAGTGATAGAACCAAAATAATTCACCAAAATATATTTATGTGACACTAAGTGCAGGGCTTAATAAATAATAGTCTTCTTCTTTTTTTAGTACGACTCATAAACCTTAAGATCGTTTAAGTTTTCTGATTGAATTTTTTTGTGTTGATATTCTAAAATATAACAGTCTAAGATCTTGTCCTTAAATACGTTTCACAATTTGTACTAGCATCTAACTAGAACATTAGCTGTATAATATTATTATTATAATAGTTACACATAGAACTGTTTTAATTCGCCATAAATATTCACAGTGAGTATAGCTCATGAGTATTTGTCATTAGTATGTATCATAGTTATTAGCCATGGGTATCGGGCATGGGTATTGACCATGGGCATCGGCTATGGGTATCGGTCATGGGTATCGGCAATAGGTATCGGCCATGACTATCGGCTTAGGGTATCAGCCATGGATATCGGCCATTAAGTTTTGCTTTCTATGAAAAGTCAGCAAGTCTTGACACGAGTTTTAGTCAAGTTGTCTACCGCTACAAAGATGACTGGCTTGTGGGGGCAGTGCACTGACGTCTCGGCCACTTGATTCCATTACAAGAGCTGCCAGATTTTTTGTTATCTAACCGGCAATACGTGGGTCGTTTAACGTCACTCGAGCGGGCGGGACAACGGGATTAATAATCTAATCATGGATTAATAATCCGATCTCCGCAGGAATTAGCAGAAACGTTTCTAATTTCACTTCATTCTCATTCTAAGACGCCGATCAATGCTATAAAATTGTCCAACTCAACAAAATAATTGATTCAGTTAAGGACTCATTTCTAACAAAATTATTCCAACATATCGAGTATCAGGAATAAAATAATATTTAAAATTTCGCTCTATCTAATAACAACAGCGGGTTACGACATAACACTCAGAGACGTAGTTAGTGGAGATAAAAATTGAGCGAGGAATAGGAATCCTTAGTTGAATGGTTTCGTCAAATTGTCTACAACAGAAATGTTATCCGCCTTGCTCAACATTCAACACAAAAATCTCCACAACAATTTCACTGCGCATGTCCGTAAAAACACGAACTCTTGTCTTCTTCGCTCTCTGGTATCCCATCATATTTTTTCTATTCATGTATTTATAGTTGCTAGTATCATACAAAGTACAGTTGGTCTACAGTTTAAAAGATCTAACCGACCTTGGTTAACTGACCTTGGTTAACCGACCTTGGTTGAACATAAACACGTTAAGATGGGACAACTAATAAAGTGTAGAGGTCAAAAGTCACATTTAACTGTGTCTCTCAAGACAAAAAGTTCTTATAAAAAAAATTTAGTTTTTTTCATGTTTAAATGTATTTAGATTGTAAATTCCTCTTTAAAATTTTCTCGACTTCCCTAGCACGAATAATTTCTTCTCTTATCACTAGTCATTGCCTCCTTTATCAGTAGTTCGTTGAGAAGGTTGAGGTGTTATGTCAGTCAAAATCCTTACAAAGATCCCTACAAGATCCCTACAAGATCCATACAAAGATCCCTACAAGATCCCTACAAAGATCCCTACAAGATCCCTACAAAGATCCCTACAAAGATCCCTACAAAGATCCCTACAAAGATCCCTACAAGATCCCTAAAAAGATCCCTACAAGATCCCTACAAAGATCCCTACAAAGATCCCTACAAAGATCCCTACAAGACCCCTACAAAGATCCCTACAAAGATCCCTAAAAGATCCTTACTGTTCCACTACATTATTTCACGTTGTAGGAGAAATCAGATTTTTCTTGCTAGATAGTGGATACCCAAGGGAAATGAAATAAGATTTGAGGAATTCATTATTCAACGTGAATATTAGTTCCGCCTGCCACTCTCTTGGTGTGATTGTAATCAGCCAATCAATTCAACTGTTTAAAATATCACAAACCAATCGACGGAAAATTGTGTTTTCTTCTACTAATATACACATTACTAGCCGTTGGTACCCGTTACACGTGAATTATAGGCCTATATATTTTAATGATATACATGTTTGAGAAAATTATTTTATAAAATAGTTATTGGTCAAAACGCAATGTGCTTTACTTCTCGTCGAACGATATTAGTGAAAAGGCAAATAAATAACTAAATAGCTAAAAATCCGATACATTCAAAATAGCATAGGCTACCAAAACCTATTAGAAAAATTAAATATTTTATAAAATAAAATAAGATCTTATATAAGTTATTATTCAAGACAACACCATATTAAATGCACACACTGATCAAGAGACAGATGATTCCGTTAAAAGCCCGACTGTTCAATGGTATTTATGTAGTTTTTTAAAGTAATTTGTATTAGTTTTGGACGAGAAAAGTGTATACATTTCATAGCTTACGTCTTGATAAGTAGATCTATAGAATCTAGATCTTAACCAAATTTAAATGAAATAGTTCATTTCTTTATATTCTAAAATTGGATGATGACACCATTAGTTGTGTGTACTTTCCGTAGTTTAAACTTGTGACATGTGACGTCATTATTTTATGCATTCTCAGCACAACCATAAATACTTTATGGTTACATGATTAGACATGTGTTTGTACATGCGAATATGCCTTTATTTTTATTTTCCTTCTTTAAATAAAATTTAGTTTATATATTTAAAACATCCAACATATTATTTTCACCAAAAGTCCGTATATCGCTGATCACATAGTCTCAAAAATGTTGCGGACAGAGAGAGATTAAGACAGAGATGTGTTCAATACTATATCAAGCCGCCCATATTTTCCACAACATAAGTCAGTAACCCATTAGAGCTGGGTGGGCTCAGAGACTTTCTTCTGACCTGAACGCGGATACGAACTCAAGACTTTTGGTTAAGCAGTCCAGCGCTCTATCTCTACGCCGTAGGCCTAAAGTGGTTGACTAGATCTAAGTGACCCAGCTGTAGACCTCAGACCAGAAAGTTCCATCACTCAGCTGACACACCTCGTCACCAGGAACAGGACAGATTTTTTTTAAAGCCGGTGATTTAGTAGCCGGCAGTAGAACCGGCAGTAGAGCCGGTAAGATGTCGAAGACCGGAACACGGCCGTGAAGAGCATGCCACGCTGGTAATGCGGTAAAGTGGAGGGGCGGGGGACGGTGGGGAGGTAACGTCAGGTAGAAAGAAGACATCAGGCGGGTGTGGGAAAGGTAGGGAGGGGAGTGGGGGTGGGTGGGTGGGAGGGGAGGGAGGGGTGGGGATGTGACGTCAGGTAGAAAGAAGACATCAGGCGGGTGTGGGAAAGGTAGGGAAGGGAGTGGGGAGGTGTGGTCCCAGGTAGAAAAGAAAGACTCCATCAGGCGAGAATGGGGGTGGGAGGGAGGGAGGGGAGTGGGGAGTGGGGGAGGGGATGTAGTCCAGGTAGAACAGAAAGACTCCATCACGCCCATCCCCGCCAGACACCACAAAGCTTTTTGCTGGCAGTGTACGCCGTCTCGAGGTGAGAAAACACGGACGAGGCTCGCACGAACCTTTCACGAACCTCGCACAAACACCTGACGAACCTCTCTCCACTACCACACTCTGCAGACCGTCCGTCCTTCAGACCAGGCTCCTCCGACAGTACAACATCCTCCTTGACAGTACTTCCGTCAGTTGCGTCACTTCCTAGTACATTTTTTTTTCTGACTTTCTACATTTTTTTTAACGTTCTACATTTTTTGTTTCTGATTTTCTACATTTTTTTTACTTTCTACATTTTATTTATTCTGACACTACATTTTTTTTTCGTGATTTAAAAAAAAAAAAAAAGAACCCTTCCGTTTTGAATTCTCTAATCTCATAAATTAAACTATTAATGTAGCCGTCGTTTTCAGACCAAAAGATGCACCTTTGTATTACCGTGAAATCAAACAGCATTTGGAGTGTCTAATGAAACTGTGTGAAACTATCGATGTACACGAGTAATTAAAAAATGCCATCATCTCCTCCATAGAGCTGATGGGTTGTACGCGTGAGGTCTGACTATAGTGGACGGTGTTGTGGTCGAGGGGAGATAACCAGTCCGGAAATTAAGTTTAGCAAGTGCAGGTAACTGTTTTAAGCTGCAAGTGGGGGTAACTCTAGCAAAATGTGGAAACTGCGAGAGAAACGGTGCAGACATCTGACCTGAATACCACGTCATGATTTTAGTCTAGTCACATCATCACTAAACTAAACCTCTACTAATCGTGTCACATTGTGTTAAAGCTGCCTTTACTAACCTGGCGGTGCATTGGGCAAGTAGAGTTCACCTGTTTCTGTGACCTCGGCATATGAAGGGATAGTTTGGTCAGCACTATGCCCAGACGTCTTTGCTTCCCTTACGTACCCATCAGAGCTAGGTGGACGTTCTACCGGATTCGAACTCGAGACTTATGGGTTAGCAGTCTAGCGCTTCCCAGTGTATTACGATATATTTAACCATAGATATCTTGCAAACAAAAATCTGGACCAAATTCCAGAGGTACGCTAACCCAGTAAATGGCGTCATCTACTCCCTAACCCAGTGTATGTCGTTAATGGCTATAACATTTTTGTTGAGCAAGTAACCAACACGGTATCATGTTGTCTCCAGTCCTCACGTTAACCCAACTCTATCATCGCTATTTTGTGTATTCCTATCAACAGTTTCTATTTATGAACTGCTATTTCAACATGTAAACACGAACCAGGAAAACTGAAATCATTTCACTCACAACAGGGAAACCTAATCTGTTTTAATCCCACCTAACAGTACTGAGTATTGCGTGTCCTAATCCACCTGACACTACTGCCTGCCCTAATCCCACCTGACACCACTAATCCCTTTAATCCCACCTGACATCACTAACCTCTCTAATCCTACCTGACACTACTGCCTGCTCTAATCCCAGTTACACTACTGCCTGAACTAATCCCACCTGACACCACTAATCCCTCTAATCCTACCTGACACTACTTCGTGTCTCACTGTAAGAAGAGATACCTGAATGAAACAGTGTATGCCTTTACTCCAATTACTGGGTAAAATTTCTGGTTTGAACTGGGCGATGTTGTTTTTTTTTTATATAGAATGGAACGTTGTACCAACTGGTGTCATCCAGTGCGGACCGCACATCACGCCCTCGCCTTGTGACGCTACTGTGACGTTACTGTGACGCTACTTTGACGCTACTGTGACGCTACTGTGACGCTACTGTGACGTTACTGTGACGCTATATGTGCTTTCACCAGGATGTCTGGTGTATGTGGCGTCCCCTGAAGGTCCTGTATGTGATACGCCTGTTCATACAGGCGTGGGGTGATGACAACATGATCTCTGATGAAAAACTTCCATCACCACGGCCTACATAAATCTCCACTGAAAGCAGTTTTTAGGCTTAAGACACTTATGTTATTGCGTAACTAAGTAGTCCAAGACAGCTTCAGAAAAAAAAGTCCTTTTTAAAAAGTTAAATACTATTTTTTTTTTGGTATAGAAAAAAAAGAGTAACGAAAAGGGCGAGTACTTGAATCCAATCAATGATTGCATATAAACACATTGGTTTCTTCAAAGCGAGTAGTTTCCCCTGAGTGACTGAATGACAAGTGTACAATCTTACGGTAGACAACTCCGATCTCAGATCACAGGTCACTGCCAGAGTTGTCGTTCTTGATGGGGGGAGTCACGTGACGTAGGTTTGATGACAGCTGCATGAAAGTGGCTGACGGGTGGGTACGTTGGGGGGGGGGGGGGGGGGTCACCGGTACAAGTGGTTGGAAATACCGCGGCTGACGTCACTTATCTGTCTGACATGTACTCGGGGAGGGGGGGGGGGGGGGAAGGGGGCAGTTTCCATTCTGGCTGCGTAGTGTTGCACAATTCAGCTGTCTTATACTTATATGTATTTGTTTGTAGGAATAGTTGGATGTGACTCGTTAAATTGTTAACATTACTTACATTTAACAATAAACGAATGCATCACGTTAAATTGTTAACATTACTTGCATGTAAGAATAAGTAAACAATAAAGCACTATATCAGTTGTTAGCATGGCTAACTGGATGACTTACACATTAAATGTTACTGAATACATACCATGGGTGGGGGAGGGAAGTTTGTTGAAAGTGATGTCGACGTGTTCGACGGGGTATGGAAGGTCTAAACTTTTTTAGTAAAGTCAGTATTGTGACACCATATGTTAAGTACAATATACATTTTAAGTAGAATATACATTTTAAGTAGAATATACATTTTAAGTAGAATATACATTTTAAGTAGAATATACATTTTAAGTAGAATATAAATTTTAAGTAGAATATACATTTTAAGTAGAATATACATTTTAAGTAGAATATACGTTTTAAGTAGAATATCCATTTTAAGTAGAATATAATAGATTTACTAACCCCGTTGTAAATATATTTTTAAATATTACACAGCAAAATGTAGCTCTGCATGGATTGAGCTAGGCATAGCGTTATAATTAACTTTAAATTGTATTGCTGCCTTTATGTGTGTGGTTGATTTTAGTTTCCTTAACAACGTAGGCTTAATCTTTTTAAATCTCAATATTGTTTACCTGAGTATAGAAAACATCAAATCTAAGTGCTTACAAAATCTAAAATAATATTCGGCGACAACATACTACGTGATAAAGAATATAATTTTAACAGCGATTTATTCCCAGTCGAAATACACAAATTTGAAAATTTGAAAAAAAAAAAGCTTCCCTTCGAATGATCGCACACAGCAGTTTGTGAGCAGGTCACGTGAACTGACGGAGGCTGAAGTAAGTTGTAAAGCAGCCACATATTCCCACACTCATTAGTCGAGACAAAAAACTTCACCCTCGAGGGTCGCTCTAAAATCCGCGAGTTAATTACACGTTGGCTAACGGGTGTATTTCGGCACAGCTAGCGGGGGAAATCTGGCCGGCGGTGATTTCGTGTACAAATACGTACCGCATACCCTCCCACTGCACTGTTCCGGTTCTCTGGCGGGAAAATATTTGGTTCGCACGTTTGTTGCGTTTCGCCTGTTTTAATAATTTAATTACTGCATCGCCTGCAATCTGCTGGCTGAGAAAAAAAAAACAAACACGGATGATTCGCTGTACATGCTGAATCTAAAATAAGATTTATTTGCCCCTGACTGACGTCACACATTAACAAAATCATCAGTATCTGATCAACGTTTTCTTTGTCCTGTAAATATTCCATACCCTACTTAAGATATATATATATATATATATATATATATATATATATATATATATATATATATATATATATATATATATATATATATATATATATATATATATATATATATATATTGAAACAACTTCCTGATAAAAAATATCTCGACCCTATATTTAGTTACAACCACAGGCCTACAAGTGTCCATACCTCGGATAAGGTCAGTTCGTGGCTATCAATATCAGCAGACGACAAATTTAAACGTAACCAAAGACTGTGCCGTCTGCAAGTCTGTGCTAAAATTGTCGGTTACAAAATTAATGAGTTTACCCGCAAAGGTCAGAGTTCGCGCCACATTTTCCTCGGCCTACTTTAAACATCCGAAAATGGCACACATTTTACCCGTCGAAATCCCGACGTTGATTAAGACGGCGGTGAATCTAATTACCGGGTTAAGTTAATTAAATGTACATTAAAGACGCTGTTGGGGTTTATGAATGGGCATGTGAATGGAGAGTTACTGTTCTTGGAGTGATGTCATCCTTCATCAGTTATCCTAAGCTGGACGGATCCTTTTGGTTCAAAGGTCCACGGAATAACATCTTTATTTAAAGATTTAATAATTAAATATTTTTGGAGAAAATTAATTACAAGATTACTGTCGTCGTTTTTTTTTTAAAATTTCATGTTTACATACATTTAGGTTCATACTATGTAGTCAATTGTTCAAATATGTGTGTATGTGTGTGTGTGTGTGTGTGTGTGTGTGTGAATTATCTCGAGGAGTGTGGGGTCTATGATGTGACTTTGAGAACCGTTGTCCTACAGAGGTAATTGAATTCCCCGCGCCAGTGATGAGATGTAGTACAAACACGTGCGGTCAGTTTAGTGGTGAGTAGATGTATAAGTCTGGTGAATTTGCTGGTGAGTACATACATAAGTCTTGCGAAAGTTCATGCGTCCTTGTACTTAAGTCGTAAACCAACACACATGCTAAGATAAACACCCTACACGTTATTTGGGCAACCTAACTTTACTGAGTCCCACATTAGAGCCTTGATGTCAACATTTTTTACACTGAGACCCGCATTAGAGTCTTCATGTTAACATAACTTTACATAGACCCACATTAGAGTCTTGATGTAGTTCATGTATCATTGTGTAATCTTTGGTTTCTACCTTCATAGATATAAAGAGATATCGTACCCGGCATTAAGTCAACCTACTTTTACAAAGACCCACACTTACAAATCTGTCATGAAGACAAGCGTAATCTCACAATCTCAGCATAAAGAAACATAGCAGTTTGAACACACCTCGACTAGTTGTGAACCTCCAACCAATATGCCCCCCCCCCCCCCCCCAACACACATTAGGACCCATTAAATCACGCCCCTCTTGCGGACCTCAGCAGCCATTCTCGAACATTGACCCCCAGAACACTCCCCTCCATCCCCACACGTGTCATGTCGGGGGGAGTTGATGTCCATGTGGATTATTTCTAGGCGTGTCTGTGTTGTCAGTAGCAAAATGAGCAGCTGATAAAAACATGATTTGTTCTGAATGACGTTTTTGTATTCTGATCAAAGACGATGTTAAGGTGTCTGATACAAATACGGTGTAAAGGCGTCTGATCGAAATAGTGTAAAGGTGTCTGATACAAAAAGACAGAGTATAGGTGTCTCATTAAAGAATTAGAGTCGATCTAATATGGTGTAAAGGTGTCTGATCTAATTTTGTGTAAAGGTGTCTGAACGTACAAATCAACTTGAATATTTTAGAACACTTAATCTGCAAGAAATTTAATCAGATTTCATGTGAGTAATTTGATCCGATTTTTTAAATAAGTAATTTGATCTTATATTAAGTAGGAAACGATTTGATTTCATGCATAGCACTAGTCTGATTTAGCATAGATAAAACTTGATCTTTTTGTTTTGTAGGTATCGTGTGATCTGATTTCTAAAAGGTAAAACTTGATTGGCTTTCTCAAATATGAAAATTGATATCATTTATAGTAAATGAAATATGTTCTGATTTTTCGTATATGAAAGTTTTTTTCTGATTTTCGATAATGATAGTTAATCTGATTTCCTGTATATGAAAGTTGGTTAAATTTCTCATTAATGACAGGGAATCTGTTTTCTAGTTATGAACAGTGATCTGATTTCTAGTATATGAAAGTTGATTTCTCGTGTATTAAAGTTAATCTAACTTTTCGTGTATATAAAAGTGGATCTAATTTCCGACATGACAAGCAACCTTCTAACCTTCTAACCCTTCCCCCCCCCCCTCCCCATTTTGTCAAACATTCAAAAGATCCACTCTACTGCAGTTAAAGAACTGACGCACACCATCCTACATCGTTTAAACTTGCATTACAGCTGCATTAGTCAACCTCTCCTAATTTTATTGTTAGGTCCAATAAAAGATAAATATCATTATCTATGATTAGGTCGTATACTAGATCAGTACCTACACAATTGTGCTATAAAAGAACATTGTCCTCAATTCAAGAATTGTGTTTAATAAAAGAACATTGAACTCAATTAAAGAATTATGTGTGATAAAAGAACATTGAACTCAATTAAAGAATTATGTTTTATAAAAGAACAAAGTGCTCAATTAAAGATGTTTGATAAAAGAACACTATCCTTATGTACCTGATGTTGTGATATAAAACAAATGGGCCAAGAAGAAGGAAGCCTAACACAAAAGTGCATGCTGAAACCAGATAGACAAATATCAAAGGGCAATTACCCATCTGTCAATGTTAAAAGGGGAAGTGATACAATAATGGCAGATATAATTTAGGTGTTTTTATACTTGTAAATTTTATATAATTTAAAGCTAATTATATGTACATTATTCTCTTTTTATGTGGTTTGATTATAGTTGTAATTAACAATTTGCTGAAAATATTAGCTGCATGTTTAAAAATGTATATAAATATAATACAAAATTTAAGCAAAAATAAACTGAACCAATAAACAAGATATAAAAAAGCTTCGCCACATCTCTGATGTATAGGGGAACCCAACATTGATCAAACAGCAGTTTAACTGTCAGCTACTGTATAAATAGCAGTATCTGTCAACTTCTGTATAAATAGCAGTATCTGTCAACTTCTGTATAAATAGCAGTATCTGTCAACTTCTGTATAAATAGCAGTATCTGTCAACTTCTGTATAAATAGAAGTATCTGTCAACTTCTGTATAAATAGCAGTAACTGTCAACTTCTGTATAAATAGCAGTATCTGTCAACTTCTGTATAAATAGCAGTATCTGTCAACTTCTGTATAAACAGCAGTAACTGTCAGCGACTGTATAAACAGCAGTTTAACTGTCACCTACTGTATAAACAGCAGTAACTGTCAAATACTCTATAGACAGCAGTAACTGTCAGCGACTGTATAAACAGCAGTTTAACTGTCACCTACTGTATAAACAGCAGTAACTGTCAACTACTCTATAGACAGCAGTAACTGTCAGCTACTGCAGTAACTGTCAACGACTCTATAAACAGCAGTAACTGTCAGCGACTGTATAAACAGCAGTAACTGTCAACTACTTTATAAACAGCAGTAACTGTCAGCGACTCTATAAACAGCAGTAACTGTCAACTACTTTATAAACAGCAGTAACTGTCAACTACTTTATAAACAGCAGTAACTGTCAACTACTCTATAGACAGCAGTAACTGTCAGCTACTGCAGTAACTGTCAACTACTTTATAAACAACAGTAACTGTCAGCGACTGTGTAAACACAACTCACATGCTTTACATCAGCGCAGACATCCCCCATCTATTACCTCCCTCTACCGAGCTTTATGATTAAAGACTTTATTTCTTCTATTGACCTCCCACAACATATCGCCGTCGTACGGACGCCGGTTGATGATTAAAGACTTTATTTCTTCTATTGACCCCCCACAACATATCGCCGTCGTACGGACGCCGGAATGGCTCCTGAGGGGGACATTCGCCACAAGCTTCCTGTCAATGGCGCTCTCTTAACGGCCATTAAACAAGAGGAAGGCAAACAACCTTCCTCTTGTTTTCATTGGATGACAGATCCCACGTGATCCTCGCGGGGCTCGCGGCGCTGTTTGTGTTTGACTTAGCCGGGTATTCCCGTTGTTTAAAAAAAGGTTTTGAAATGTGAAAGTGGATACTGTTGGAGTTAAGCATTAAAATTTGCCATTCGGTTGACGGGATCGTAATTGCGCTGAGTTAGTCCTCAGCTAATTGTTTGCTTTGTGTGAGTGTGGTCACTGTGGTGTGGGAAGTGTGTGGGATGGTACGGTTAGAGTCATGGGATGGTACAGCTAGACTCATGGGATGGTACAGTTAGTGATAGGATGGTACCGTTAGAGTCATGGGATGGTACCGTTAGAGTCATGGGATGGTACCGTTAGAGTCATGGGATGGTACAGTTAGAGTCATGGGATGGTACAGCTACACTCATGGGATGGTACAGTTAGAGTCATGGGATGGTACCGTTAGAGTCATGGGATGGTACAGTTAGTCATAGGATGGTACAGCTACACTCATGGGATGGTACAGTTAGAGTCATGGGATGGTACCGTTAGAGTCATGGGATGGTACAGTTAGAGTCATAGGATGGTACAGCTACACTCATGGGATGGTACAGTTAGAGTCATGGGATGGTACCGTTAGAGTCATGGGATGGTACAGTTAGAGTCATAGGATGGTACAGCTACACTCATGGGATGGTACAGTTAGAGTCATGGGATGGTACCGTTAGAGTCATGGGATGGTACCGTTAGAGTCATGGGATGGTACAGTTAGAGTCATGGGATGGTACAGCTACACTCATGGGATGGTGCAGTTAGAGTCATAGGATGGTACAGCTACACTCATGGGATGGTACAGTTAGAGTCATAGGATGGTACCGTTAGAGTCATGGGATGGTACAGTTAGAGTCATAGGATGGTACAGCTACACTCATGGGATGGTACAGCTAGTCATGGCATGGTACAGTTAGTCATGGGATGGTACAGTTAGTCATGGGATGGTACAGTTAGACACATGGGATGGTACAGTTAGACTCATGGGAGAGTCATGAGATGGTACCAGATCAGTGTGATATTACATTTACATTTTCCTCAATAAATTTAGATATGAAAGAACTTGTAGAGTTCTAGCTAAACCTTCCCTGGATATCTCAGTGATTTGTACGCAGGAACTCGGTACAGTGGGTGAGCTAAGGGGCCACAACTCGCATTGTGTCCGCTAATACTGCATCTTCTTGCTGCATCTCTTTATGTGCGTGCGTGTATTTGTTCGTTGCACACTTGAGGAATACATTTTACCTACGAGTGTTCATCTAAACTGCTCTTTGTGTATGTGTGTAATCAGAGTTTCTTCCAGGTATCTCTTCGGGAGGGCTTCGCCCCCCCGAAAATTTTTTACCGCCCCCCCCCCCCCCCGAACGAAATGAAATTTATATAATTTATATAGAAAATATATACTTTTAACAGTGTCCGCCCCCCCCCCCCGAAGAAAGTCTACCGCCCCCCCCCCCCCCGAAAATTTCAAGTGCCCCCCCCCGGAGAAAAAAGTCTGGAAGAAACACTGTGTGTAATCTCGTGTTATACAATGCTCTTTTAATATATTAGTGTCATACTACACTCTTTCCTGTGAGGGGGAGTATGCGTGTGTCATTGTTGACGTGTTGTGACTTTGTGAGGTGTGGATGTCATGTCTGTTATTGTCGTATCAAAAGTGGTATGTGTGACACTATTGTTGTCCTACATAGGTAACTAAACCGGATGCTACATTATTCTAAAGTGTAATGCCGAATCTGTTAATTGTATTTGATTAAACGTATAACATCTCACTTACATAAATACATGCATTGTTTGTGAATAGTATAAAACAATTTTAAGTGTTCAGCTTGTGAAACCTTAGTACAGCAAGGTATTAGACAACAACTTGTCAGGTTGTGCCATACTGCTGTAAGGGCTAACAGAAATCATAATTATAACAGATCAGTACGGTCAGAGAAAAGCCGTATCACTAATCATTCATGGAGATTTTAATTAATTGACTGTTTTCAATCAGTTAGAACATCCCATCTTACAATCTTATCACAAAGCTAATTTCAAAGTAAACTGCTAACTGCTGTCTTATCACAAAGCTAATTTCAAAGTAAACTGCTGACTTCTGGTCTCGCTAAGCAGAAGTTCAAAAGTGCAAATTGTAAATTACATGATATCGTACGGAATAATTTTCTTTTTAAATGAAACAATTGAAATAAATTTCTACTTGTATTAGATCTATCCCAATCTCCTCGGCTTACAAATAAACAACTAGGATAAAATGTACTTTAAAGAACATTAATTAAACAAACGCTAGTGGGAGTATAATGACGCTAAGCGTTTAACAACAACACAAATGTTCTGAAATTTGATCTCACAGGCTAGTCTCGATGACTATCAGACAACATATTGTTTAACCCCGGAGTTCTTGTCTTTAGATATACCCCCGCCGATGACGTCATTAAATATGAATGTGAGGACGTGTCTGGGGGACACGGGTTAATTTTTGACGGCCAGGGCTTGACTTACCCGGCACGCCCGGGGATTAATCAAATATGCACAGACTCAGGCAAACAAGGCCAGGGTGGGGGTCCAAATCTCCGCCTAGACAATGGTAGGACGTAATGTTATCGGAACCCAACGGTGGGAATAAGCTATTTGTTAACGACGGAAAACGATGCGATGCCGACGTTTTGAAAGTTACTCAAATATTTATCCGTTCTTTAAGACGTATTGTGTCGGGATTTTTTTCTTACATTTTTAAATATATTTTTAATGTATTGAAAACTATCTAACATATCATACACTTCATATGTATTTAAATCGGTTTACATACATACCAATAGAAACCTCACACACAAACATGTATATATATATATATATATATATATATATATATATATATATATATATATATATATATATATATATATATATATATATATTAAAAACTCATCACATACCCTTTCATCCGCTTACCCATACCCTCCCATCTTCCATCCCAAAACTAATCCTATCCTTATCCTACACCCATCAATCACTCATCTAAGACACGCCCATTCCACGTCCATCCTGCACTTAGCCTATTTAGTAGGGTCAAAAACAGTTTCTCAAGACAATGACCGCCCCACACCAAGACAATTTCCTCCCCACCCCAAAAAAATGACCGCCCCACCCCAAACAATGACCGCCCCACCCCTAGACAATGACCGCCCCACCCTAAGACAATGACCGCCCCACCCCAAGACAATGACCGCCCCACCCCTAGACAATGACCGCCCCACCCCAAGACAATGACCGCCCCACCCAAGAGAATAACAACTCTAACCCACGCAGTCACCGAAGAAACAATGTCGCTAAGTTTATCTTCTATTCCCACCCCCCCCCCCCACTCCCCACCCCAAGAGAGTAACATCCCCACCCCACGCGGTCACCGAAGTAACAATGTGGCTAAGCTTATCTAACGTCTCCATCAACACCCAACTCCCCCCGAGCCTATCAATATTAGATGATGCCACGTGTCATTAGAGACGCCATCTTATATCAGCCTGATACTGTCGCCAGTCTTTAAAAAATTTAATTGCTTTCACCTTTGCAAATAAAAGCTGGTGTTTGTTTTCTAAAATATAGTTTAACTAAAAATTAAAACGTGAATCTGGCATTGCAAATATATCTTGTTATGTAAGTGGGTTGAACATTTAGAAATAAGCGACGGAAATACAGAGGGGCCAATCGTTCTTAGCAAACTTGAGACCACGTGATGCACTAGTTACAGGATCAGGACACCAAGGGTTAGTTCGTTTACATCTCCTAGGCTAAAAAAGTGTTTAGACGTGTTTATTTGTTTATTATTGTTGTATATGGTGTGTATTGGGTGGGGGGGGGGACGCATTAATAATCGGATATTTAGAGTATGGAAACAAAAAAAATTGTAATTGGATGGGATTTTTATTTCGAAAGCTGATATTAATAAAATTACTGACATATTTGTCCTTAGCGGATATCTCGTTTGGGCAAACAAGGGAGCTGGGGACAAATTGGTCAAGTCCAAGAAGACGCCGACCCCCAACTAGATACACATTCACACTGCATGTTGTCCATCTCAATGATGAGACGTAGCCAGGTCAACATAGCCAGGAAGTTGCAGGCTTCTAGTTGCCAGAAGTTCAAGACGATGACAGAAGCCATTTTGTACAAGTACTGCTCCAAGTACCGTGGGGGACATCCATAAATGACGTCACACTCGTAGGGGGGAGGGGGGTCCGTAATTTTGTGACGATGTGTAATGAGGGGGAGGGGGGGGGGGGGGGGGTTCAGATGTTGCGACGTCACACTTTTGCATTATAAAAAAGCAATGTTAGAAAACGAATTTTAGACGTTATTTCGCATTTTAGATAACTGTTTTAATAAATTGTAATAGTTTAGACAAGATTTTAGAAAAATATCGATGTTTTAAAAAAAAAATTCAACTGCAATTTTGAGGGGGGTTGTAGGTTGAGGTGTGACGTCATTTTAGGGGGATCTGGCTTTTTGTGACGACGTGTGACGGAGGAGGGGGGGAAGGTAAGAGTCGTCAAAAAATCGTGACGTCATTTATGGATGACCACATGACATTGTTTCAAGCTGAAAATATCAGCTTTAATATTTGGGAGAATAATATTTTCAATGCATCTTATTACCTAAAACATAAATTGAAAGGCTATCAAGGTAACTTAAAGTTAAAGTGAAGTGGGTATATGATTTTTTTAAAAACGACTTAGATATATATGATATACGGTAAGACGTTGGTTCTCGGGTTAAGGTTTACAGTTTGTTATTTGTTACTGGTTTAAGACAAGAGTTAACTAACCTACTCTTTAAACATGAGTTATATAACCTACTCTTTAAGCAAGAATTATGTAACCCGCTCTTTAAATAAGAGTTATCTTACTTTAAGCAAGAGTTATCTAACCTACTCTTGAAGAAGTGAATAACCTACTCTTAAGGTGCCAAATTATACTTGTATACTTCTATTATCCTTTTAATTTGTGGTTACTCATTCTTTTTTCCATTGCTTGTTTCATAAAATGTATACCCTCCACCCCTCCCCCAATGAACCCACAAGCGCTTTTATACTATTGTTCAAGTAAAAAACAACCCCACAAAGTATTGTGAAAGAAAGTTGATGGTGACGTCTGCTGACAGTGTCGCTGCTGATGTAACAACCTGTCAGAAGTTGACACGTACCCGCTCTCGTCAAATCTCGAAACTTCACGTGTGGTTAGACTAACTGGACGAGATGTGTCAATAGTATCTCTGTTTGTGTCTCTACCTAAAGTGTGACACACCCACCATTTTGTATCACATCCACCATTTGTATCACGTCCACCATTTTGTATCACACCCACCATTTTGTATCACACCCACCATTTGTATCACACCCACCATTTTGTATCACACCCACCACTGCTTTAGACCCTCAACAACTGCTCGAGACACTCAACAACTGCTGTGCTTATGTTACGTCAGACAGCTGAAACGCTTAACCCCCACACCACGAGACTGGCCGGCACATTTTTAGAACTTATCCGACATGTGACTGACACTGTCATCTTACTCGCCGGCTGTGGAATGGCGTGGGTCGGTGCTGAGTGGTGCGCTCGGTGCGCAACTTGAGTGACGTCATACACCCACAGTGTAAGGAGCTTTAGAGAGGTGTGCAACTAGGTGAAGTAGGCTGACAATGCTCGCGTGTGACAACAAGTGGCTCACTTAGCACATAATACACACCATTCTGCATTGTTGGGGGCGGCGTGGTAGAGTGGTAGAGCGCTCGACTGCTACCCCGAAGGTCTCGAGTATGAATCTTAGTCCAGACAAAAAAAAACAGTAGGACGTCCCTGAGTACATTCTTTGATGGGTACCTGACTTACTTTAGGGAAAGTAAAGGCGGCTGAGCATAGCGCTGACCACACCTTCCCTTTATATGCCGAGGTTAAGAGACAGGAACTCTACTTTATCTGACTGTGGATCGTTAGGGTTCATCCATTTATGACATCCACACGGGGGGGGGGGGAGAGGGTCCGAAAAAAATGACTTTAGCAGACGCGTGTGGACTTTTAAAAGGGACTTATGGGAATTATGTGGACTTTTGTTTGGGGGGGGGGGGGGGGGGGGTCCAAAATCCAAAATAATTGTGGACGTCATAAATGGATGACCCCTTATGTCCCAAAAGGCGAACTTTACATTGTCGCTTTTTTTTTGTTATACCTACATTATTTTATCATTTTTATTAACAAAATGAAAACATTATTCAAAGAAAACAAAGATGTGTTTGTTTTTCGTTTACTTTTTGAAAATGTGTTTTATATATTAACATAGAATAGAATAGAATCGTCTCGCATAGAATACATTGATTATAATTAATTATAAATAATTGATGAGTCTGTAACGTCAGTCACAGGAGAAACATATTTAACCTTTCTGCTAATTAGTTCTCAAATCTAACGTTTCAAATTTAGTATTTTTTTAGTTGAATCAGGAAATGAAAAACCTATTTTCATCAGAGCCTTGATAATTAGTAACAAATCAAGATAATTAGGATACAAATGTTTGTGACAAGACTTTGGCCTACGTCTTATTCACCTCCGCCATTTTTGCCGGTTAAACTTTTTATACAATGATATTCCCAGAAGTCGGATGCTAGAGAGGTTCCATTGTGCCTTCGATTTACCGTCATTTTCTGGTCTTTAGACCAACGCTATAGTCTAGGGTCCGAGGGACCAAGTTAATCAAAGTATCAGATGTTGTTCTAAGCGGTTTCAAACTTGAAGCTGTAGAGCTTCCTGTTACAATTAAAACACGCCTTCGCTAGACACAGTCACTAACTACTAATGATTGTGAAACAAGATCTACCAAAAGTATTTTGTTGACGTCGGGTAATTAGCTTTCTGAACACAGCTGTGGAAGTGAATGTTCTCGTAAATTAATTTGTCTGGCTTTACGTATTGGACCGAGAGTCTCGTGTAACAGCCCGCATAGCAATAAGTTAGGGGTCCAGCAACTTAGGGGTCCAACATCTTAGGGGTCCAACGCCTTAGAGTCCAACATCTTAGGAGTCCAATACCTTAAGGGTCCAACACCTTAGGGGTCCAACATCTTAAGGGTCCAACATCTTAAGGGCCCAACACCTTAGGAGTCCAACACCTTAGGGATTCAGTATCTTAGGGGTCAAGCATCTTAGGGGTTCAGCATCTTATGGGTGTAGCAGCTTAGGTCTTGCGGAATTTATAACACGATCGTAGAAGAGGTAGTGAAATATTTAGCTGTATAAAGACCAATAGTATGTTATATTGCCTTTGATTGTAAGTATTCTTTTTTCTTTTCCTAATTTTTTTTTTTTGATTAAGACAAAAGTAATATAATATCATTTACTTTAAAAAATCGAAATGAATTAGACCAGTCGTGTTGTCATCAGATTGAGAACCGCTGCACCAAGTAAATAACTAGGAAGCAGATGAACTTGGCAAATGATTGATTATTTTAATCCTGACAGAACAGTGCAATCATTTTTTTTCAAACTCATCTTTCATCGTGAACTTATTTGAGATGACCTAGACTAGACAAAAGTACTTGAAATTAATGTTTTATCCATGTAGTACTGAAATAAGGTGGGCTCGTTTTTTTAAGTAGAATAGGTGTCGTCGAACTCTGCGGATCGGAGAGGAAATTGTCTTTTTCTATAAGAGGCAGGTTTTTTTTTTAAGAGGATTAAATAGGTGTGGGCAGAGGTTATGTTAATGGTCTTAGGGACAAGGCTTGGAGGAGGGGGGAATATGGTTGATTCCAAATTGAGCGTTAAATCTATTTTATGTAAAAAAAATTGTGATCTCGCCAAGACGGTGGGTGGAGGAGGGGGGGGGGGGGGGGGTAAATGTAGCAAGGACTCTCGCCCAAGATGTGAGCATCCAGGTGTGGAGGTCTCATTCGAGGGGCGGGGGGGTGGTCTTGTCAATTATCTTGTTGATGGTGTCGTAGTATCTTCAAATGGTGTAGGGATCTTGTTGATGGTGTCGTATTATCTTCAAATGGTGTAGGGATCTTGTATATGGTGTCGTAGTATCTTCAAATGGTGTAGGGATCTTGTATATTGTGTCGTAGTATCTTCAAATAGTGTAGGGATCTTGTCGATGGTGTCGTAGTATCTTCAAATAGTGTAGGGGTTGATGGTGTCGTAGTATCTTCAAATGTTGTAGGGTCTTGTAGATGGTGTCGTAGTATCTTCAAATGTTGTAGGGATCTTGTTGATGGTGTCGTAGTATCTTCCAATAGTGTAGGAGTCTTGAGTTGTATCTAAACCAAGTAACACATTAAGATGTATCATGTTTACCCCGTGTGTGTCTCTTCTTTAGTTATCACTCACGGAATTATATTCCCACAATGCAACTCGTTGTTATTATATTCTACTCCTTATTTTCTATTCATATTTATTCTATTCAGTTACTCCATTCATATTTATTTTATTCATAGTTATTCTGTTCTTGCTCAAACCTACAATGACATACCACCTACGTCATAGCACGTTTTGTTTCAACGAATTACAAGAAAAGAAAAGGAAAGAAAAAAAATATTTTTTTCATTGACGTGTCAGGAAACAGCTTATGTGCCCGTCAGAGAAGATTGGAGGGTGTGACATGCTGTAATCTGCGGGTGGGGGTGTAGGAAGTGGGGGATGGGGGTGGGGGGGGGGGGGTAAATAAGCTCGTTTGTTTGACAAAACTAATCATTTAATTATTGACAAGGGACTTTGATTAATCAGCTTTCGCCATACAGTAGTAAGTAGGACATTTGTCCTGCCAAATGTTTGTCCTGCCATATGTTTGTCCTACCATTTGTTTGTCCTACCATTTGTTTGTCCTACCATTTGTTTGTCCTACCATATGTTTGTCCTACCATTTGTTTGTCCTACCACATGTTTGTCCTACCATATGTTTGTCCTACCAAATGTTTGTCCTACCATTTGTTTGTCATGTTCAATGTTTGTCATATTAGATGTTTTTCCTGTCAAGTGGGTCTTAAGAATAATGGGGACAGTTTTGATAGAAATGTTCAAAATATGTTTTAAACATTTTTAGAAATATGAACATTATGAACAAAAAGTTGTTTGGAAATGGCCAAACAAATTGACGAAATTAGATCTAGACAAGTTAAACAAGTGCACCACCTATATAATTCATGACATTTTATTTCGCAATTTTCAAAGACTTGAAACAGTTTGTTTTAAAAAATAAAAAATCGTTATCTCGTTTTCATTTTCTAAATCATCAAATTTCGATTCTCCAACGCTTACAGACCGACAATATGAGATATAGGCCAACATATTATAAAGTCATACTGAAGTATGTTTACAAAGAGTTGCTCATTAATTAATTTTAGCTTCCGCTTTGTCTGTGGACAAAAGGGGGGAATGGACACCACAGGGAACAGTTGGAGAAACTAGCACAAGAAAGATATGTTACCACTGGGGACAGTTGGAGAAACTAGCACAAGAAAGATGGGTTACCACTGGGGATAGTTGGAGAAACTAGCACAAGAAAGATGGGTTACCGCTGGGGACAGTTGGAGAAACTAGCACAAGAATGATGGGTTACCACAGGGAACAGTTGGAGAAACTAGCACAAGAAAGATGGGTTACCACTGGGGACAGTTGGAGAAACTAGCACAAGAAAGATGGGTTACCACAGGGGACAGTTGGAGAAACTAGCACAAGAATGATGGGTTACCACAGGGAACAGTTGGAGAAACTAGCACAAGAAAGATGGGTTACCACAGGGAACAGTTGGAGAAACTAGCACAAGAAAGATGGGTTACCACAGGAGAAACTAGCACAAGAAAGATGGGTTACCGCTGGGGACAGTTGGAGAAACTAGCACAAGAAAGATGGCTTACCAATTGGGACAGTTGGAGAAACTAGCACAAGAAAGATGGGTTACCACAGGGAACAGTTGGAGAAACTAGCACAAGAAAGATGGGTTACCACTGGGGATAGTTGGAGAAACTAGCACAAGCAAGGTGGGTTACCGCTGGGGACAGTTGGAGAAACTAGCACAAGAAAGATGGGTTACCACTGGGGACAGTTGGAGAAACTAGCACAAGAAAGATGGGTTACCACTGGGGATAGTTGGAGAAACTAGCACAAGCAAGGTGGGTTACCGCTGGGGACAGTTGGAGAAACTAGCACAAGAAAGATGGGTTACCTCTGGGGACAGTTGGAGAAACTAGCACAAGAAAGATGGGTTACCACAGGGAACAGTTGGAGAAACTAGCACAAGAAAGATGGGTTACCACTGGAGATAGTTGGAGAAACTAGCACAAGCAAGGTGGGTTACCACTGGGGACAGTTGGGAAACTACCACAAAAAAGGTGGCTTACCAATGGGGACAGTTGGAGAAACTATCTCTGGCCTGCGTCCTAAATGGTCAGCTGACCAGTCCTTGTGTTATGCTAACTACACCAGAAACCAATGTATCGACCCATTTGCTGAATCCATCCACCAAAACATAAACACTACGTCGTGAGTTGCGTATTAACAGATAATGTTTGCTTAATGGACTCACTAGCATGTCTCACTAACCACAGTTTTAATGGAAGCGATAATTTGTAAGTTAAACGGAAACAATCAGCTTTAATGGCGACTTCAACTAGTACCCGGACATGAAACCTCACAATTCTGATCCCGTCGACGCCTCGTGGTAAAAACACGTTTAAACGTCAATAATGTGGCCATATTTAATTATTTAAGGAGAGTAATCGAATAAGATATCAAGGACAAGCAACTAATTAAACAACAAACTTCGAGGGCAGCGTGTTTTATTCAGAAGACCTAAAAGGAAGTTGCCTATAATTCTCTACAAAAATGTTAGGTGTCTGAAATTTCTCATGTTCTTCTCCTGTTGGCTGGAGTATGTTGCTACATGATTAGTAGCTTGATTGCCGTTTATATGTTTTGTTTAAATGTTGTAGAATGGTAGCCTGCTGTTGCATTCTATGTGAGGTAGCCTGCTGTTGTATTGTGTGTGAGGTAGCCTGCTGTTGTATTGTGTGTGAGGTAGCCTGCTGTTGTATTGTGTGTGAGGTAGCCTGCTGTTGTATTGTGTGTGAGGTAGCCTGCTGTTGTATTGTGTGTGAGGTAGCCTGATGTTGTATTGTGTGTGAGGTAGCCTGATGTTGTATTGTGTGTGAGGTAGCCTGCTGTTGTATTGTGTGTGAGGTAGCCTGATGTTGTATTGTGTGTGAGGTAGCCTGATGTTGTATTGTGTGTGAGGTAGCCTGCTGTTGTATTGTGTGTGAGGTAGCCTGATGTTGTATTGTGTGTGAGGTAGCCTGATGTTGTATTGTGTGTGAGGTAGCCTGCTGTTGTATTGTGTGTGAGGTAGCCTGATGTTGTATTGTGTGTGAGGTAGCCTGATGTTGTATTGTGTGTGAGGTAGCCTGCTGTTGTATTTTGTGTGAGGTAGCCTGCTGTTGTATTGTGTGTGAGGTAGCCTGCTGTTGTATTGTGTGTGAGGTAGCCTCAATATTAAATGTAGGGTAGCCTGCTGTTCTATTCTGTGTATGTTAGCCTGATGTTATATTATGTGTATGTTAGACTTATGTTGTATTATGTGTATGTTAGACTTATGTTGTATTATGTGTATGTTAGCCTGATGTTGTATTCTGTGTATGTTAGCCTGATGTTGTATTCTGTGTATGTTAGCCTGATGTTATATTATGTGTATGTTAGACTTATGTTGTATTATGTGTATGTTAGCCTGATGTTGTATTATGTGTATGTTAGACTGATGTTGTATTATGTGTATATTAGGCTGATGTTGTCTCCTGATGTTGTAGAATGTATGCGGTAGACTGATGTTGTAGCATGTATGTTATAGCCTGGTGTTGTATTCTGTACATGTTAGCCTGATGTTGTAGCCTTATGCCCACTGACATGGCCACCCATATGTATATGGCCCATGTCCTGACCCTCCAGTTGAAGTATTCTCGTGCTGTCTGCCCGTCAGTCTATCCCACGCCTGTCCTGTCCCCGCCAGCAACTCTTACATAGCTGGGCTTGTATATCTTGTCAGCGAGATTCAGGTGAATTTTTATAAGTTCAAATATAAAGGACCGCCGACAATAAGCCTCCCCAAATGCTGTCATCTTATTCCATCACTTCCCCCATAACAAGCAGTGGCGGAACTAGAAAAAAGGGGCCACCCCGCAAAAAAATTTTTTAGGCCCCCCATCCATATAAATATATAGGCCTATATATGTATATATATATATATATATATATATATATATATATATATATATATATATATATATATATATATATATATATATATATATATATATATATATATATATATATATATATATATACTCAAACACAAAATACGAACATAGGATACTTATTGCTAGCCTGTTCGTGTTTTGAGAAATACGTGGGTTTTTGTTAATTAAAACAAATTACAACATCATGTCATGTGTGTAAGTGCATTAGTCTGTTTTGTGAAAAGCAGTTATTTATTATGTCTGTCGTAAGTCCTTTATCATCATATCGGTCAAAAGAATATAAAACATGAAAGCTTTCTGTAAATAATGGTGTCTCGTGTCATGTTTATTTTTATGTTTTTTTGTATTTGTTTTATTAATTTTAAATACATTTTCTTTTTATACAGTGTCATTCTTTAGTAAGTAATTTATAAACAAATAATAACAAAGAGAAGTAATTGCTTTTTAATTTGTTTAGTACAAATCTATTAAAAAGAGGCTTATGAGTATCACTATTTGACTATTTAAAAATAAACCGGTAGTGATCTCCCCTAAACTTTCTCGAATATTCTTATATAAAACAACAGGGGATGGTAACTGGGGATATAGTTATGATTTTTAATCCATTTTAAATACTTAAACTTTTAAAAAAATTCATAAAAAACGTTTTAATAACAAGCTTTTATGTAATGATGCACTAAAAAGTAGAAAATAAATTATAGACTACTATTTAAATAACTATAAAGAAAAGCGTGGGTCACTTTAGTATCTATTGGATACCTTTACTAATGTTAAGGAAGACACCCACGCTTTTCTTTATAGTTATTTAAATAGTAGTCTATAATTTATTTTCTACTTTTTAGTGCATCATTACATAAAAGCTTGTTATTAAAACGTTTTTTATGAATTTTTTTTCAGTACTTTACATGTTTTATCTACAATAGAGTTACATGACTAAAAACCATTGCGCGCCTACTGAATATCACGTTCAGTAGGCGCGCAATGGTTTTTGAACGCAGCCATTACGTGGTCTTGATGGCGCAGCTATTGATGACGCGTGTGGTGTGGTTGGCTAGACATGCCTACTAATTCGGTCCAAATTTTAATTAATTCATAAAAAATCAATTAGGCATCCAATTAAGTCAAATTTAGTTTCAGATTGCATTGTCTTCATGTCTTGACCCACGTGCCAACTGTGAATCGTGTAGGTCAAGTAGAACTGTCCGAATTTTCACTCCTGCGTTTCCGTCTAGACTGACGACTGACGACAGACAGAGGAAGTGAGTTAAATAAAAGCTTGTAAAAATAGAATAGAATCTCATAAAAAAAACATTGCGCACCAAGCAAACGCCGAATAAAAACGCGTATAATAGTGCGCAATATTATTAGTACTTTAAAAATTTACATTAGTTTTTTGAGAAATCGGAAGTAGCGTAAATTACTACTTCCAGTCAACGGAAATTACTCAAAATTTAACAGAAGGTAGAGAATTAGATTTTTTACTTACATGTGAAATTTCATTTATCTATCTGAAATAGTACTCAAGTTATAGGCTTTTGAAAAATTCAAAGTAGGAAAAGTACCACTTCCGGTTATCGGAAATCGCTCAAAAGTTGATACGGATCTACGATTTTGATAAAATACTTATATATGAAATTTCATCAACCTAGCTGTAACGGTACTCAAGTTATCGTGTTTACACACGGACAGACACACACACAGACAGACACACACACACACACAGACATACGGACAAGATTGCAAAATTATGTTTTTCCGTATCAGTGAGGTGTAAAACGTCGAGATTTGTAAAAATCTCGATTTTTTTTTTTTGCACGATTACAATACTTTCTCTATACTACGTATATACGAGAAAGTAAAAAAGGGAAATAAGTCACGAAAGTTGTTTAAACGTTTGCTTATCTTTGAGAAGTTTGATTGTAGGAGAAAGAGGACTCGGCTTTCACAGTGGTTTAAAAACGAAGGAAAAATGAACGTGGGGTGGTGTATATAGAATAAAGATAATCCAACCGCAGCTACGGTAATCTTGTTTACAAAACAAACATTAAGTCAAAAATGCAAGAATTTTTTTTTAACTATAACAATTTTTTTTATGGTCAGCCGTGGGCCCCTAAATGGCGTGGGCCCCCCCGCATTGCGGGGTCTGGCGGCACTGTAGTTCCGCCCCTGATAACAAGCCTGACTTAACGGACGGGTCTATGATAGACAGTTATTTTGTTGGATGCCTTTCATGTAGTCAAATTAAAGACAAAGCAAGAAATGAGATCTATGATATCGCACAGAAGATACAATATAAGAACCCTAAACAACGGGGCCCCTTGCAGCAGGCAAGCCCTTGCATCTACCAAACACTTACAAGAAAACATGACTCCGTATGTCCACGTAAACTACAGTTAACGACAGGTCGACACTAAAAATAGTGCAGACAAGGGGAGCTACTCCAGTTGCAATTCGTCATGTTCCTATAAATATTTTACCCGTCTCTGCTTCTGTAGTTATAGAATCAATCTGTCTCGAGGAGTAAATAGTTTAAACACGTATTGTTTAAGACATAGAAGTAATGTTAGGAGTAGTGGGGCGGGAGGGGGTGAGTGACTACAATGTGTGTGTGGGGGGGGGAAGATAAGTGGGGCGGGGGTGGGTGAGTGACTACAATGTGTGTGTGTGGGGGGGGGGGGGAAGATAAGTGGGGCGGGGGTGGGTGAGTGACTACAATTTGTGTGTATGTGGGGGGGGGGGGGGGGGAAGATAAGTGGGGCGGGGGTGGGTGAGTGACTACAATGTGTGTGTGGGGGGGGGGGAAGATAAGTGGGGCGGGGGTGGGTGAGTGACTACAATTTGTGTGTATGTGGGGGGGGGGGGGAAGATAAGTGGGGCGGGGGTGGGTGAGTGACTACAATTTGTGTGTATGTGGGGGGGGAAGATAAGTGGGGCGGGGGTGGGTGAGTGACTACAATTTGTGTGTATGTAGGGGGGGGGGGAAGATAAGTGGGGCGGGGGTGGTTGAGTGACTACAATTTGTGTGTATGTGGGGGGGGGGAAGATAAGTGGGGCGGGGGTGGGTGAGTGACTACAATTTGTGTGTATGTGGGGGGGGAAGATAAGTGGGGCGGGGGTGGGTGAGTGACTACAATTTGTGTGTGTGGGGGGGGCGAGATAAGTGGGGCGGGAGTGGGTGAGTGACAACAGTGTGTGGGGGGGGGGGAGATAAGTGGGACGGGGGTGGGTGAGTGACTACAATTTGTGTGTATGTGGGGGGGGGGGGGGGAAGATAAGTGGGGCGGGAGTGGGTGAGTGACAACAGTGTGGGGCGGCGAGATAGGTGGGGCGGGGGGAGGGTGTGAGTGACAACAGTGTGTGGGGGTGAGATAGGTGGGGTGGGGGAGGGTGTGAGTGACAACAGTGTGTGGGGGTGAGATAGGTGGGGTGGGGGAGGGTGTGAGTGACAACAGTGTGTGGGGGTGAGATAGGTGGGGTGGGGGAGGGTGTGAGTGACAACAGTGTGTGGGGGTGAGATAGGTGGGGTGGGGGAGGGTGTGAGTGACAACAGTGTGTGGGGGTGAGATAGGTGGGGTGGGGGAGGGTGTGAGTGACAACAGTGTGTGGGGGTGAGATAGGTGGGGTGGGGGAGGGTGTGAGTGACAACAGTGTGTGGGGGTGAGATAGGTGGGGTGGGGGAGGGTGTGAGTGACAACAGTGTGTGGGGGTGAGATAGGTGGGGTGGGGGAGGGTGTGAGTGACAACAGTGTGTGGGGGTGAGTGACAACAGTGTGTGGGGGTGAGTGACAACAGTGTGTGGGGGTGAGTTACAACAGTGTGGGGAGAGACAAGAGAGGCGGGGGTGTTTGAGGGACAACAGTGTGTGGGTGATGAGATTGCGGGGGTGGGGGAGTGACACCAACGTGGGGTGAGAGATGAGTGGGCGGGGGTGGGAGAGTGAAGCCTGTTCACACACAAAAAATGTACATCTTCCAACAAAAGATGGCGCCGAACTTCGCCCGGGCACCAGAATGTACAGCAAGACCACAGACGACAAATTTTAAAAATCGCTCTCCATATTCAAAAGTTTACACGTTTCAGTCATTTTTATCTCTAAAAAAAATTAAGATACGACGTAACTAGTTCTTACTGGTTATGTACCGCTAAATGTTTATATGGGACAGATCAAATCATTTTACTTGTATTAGAGCGACATAAATACCATAAGAAGTAATTTACTCTTTGGACCAGTAGAGAATGTGTTGTCTTATAATTTTTTAGGGGAAATGTCACTGTAGACGATATATCTGGTATCGAGTACTCAACATGTTAGGGAACAAAATCAAGCGATACACACGTCACTGTAGGCGATATCTCTGGTATCGAGTACTCAACAAGTTAGGGAACAAAATCAAACGATACACACGTCACTGTAGGCGATATCTCTGGTATCAAGTACTCAACATGTTAGGGAACAAAATCAAACGATACACACGTCACTGTAGGCGATACCTCTGGTATCGAGTACTGGACATGTTAGGGAACAAAATCAAACGATACACACGTCACTGTAGGCGATATCTCTGGTATCGAGTACTCGGCATATTAGGGAACAAAATCAAACGATACACACTTCTGAAGTTTTGTCTGAGGTATTCGAAAAAAACATTTTCACTTTAAATCTCCGGTTATCCCTTCTTACTCGTATGATGTGTTTTTTTAACTAAATATGCGGCCTATATTTTACACTTTCCAAAAAAAAACATTATAGATGTAGCCTAAGATATTTTATACATTTTTTTTTTTACATTTGGAAAAATGTTGCAATAGAAACTGAAAGTTAAGCTAATACAGTGTAAGGTTTCAACAGAAGATTTAAAGGCCGCGAGGTTTTGCGTTACTTCTTGTAAGTTCTCTGTTTGGTTTTACATCGAGTTGCTTTAATATGTGCGTGATGGTGTATGGTTGCCTACATATTTGTCTACGTGGTGGTGTATGGTTGCCTACATATTTGCGTGGTGTTATGTGGTTGCCTACATATTTGTCTACGTGGTGTTGTGTTTATTGACATCATTTTATTTACTTGGCTGTACTATTGGAAATATGTTCAACAGAAAGCTGAACCTGTTTCTCGTGTTTGCGTTTCCCGGGCAAGTAATCCAGGAAAACATTATATGATACCAAACCAGGAGAAATAAGGAATAAACAGATAAACATATCTGTTTTGTTTTTGTTGCGGTATTGTTTTTGTTGCGGTTTTGTTTTTTGTTGCGGTATTGTTTTTGTTGCGGTATTGTTTTTGTTGCGGTATTGTTTTTGTTGCGGTATTGTTTTTGTTGTGGTATTGTTTTTGTTGCGGTATTGTTTGTGCTGCTGTTTTGAAAAGGCCCTAGGAAGCAGTATTTAATTTAAATTCAATAAATTGAGAGCCCCCCCCCCCTGCCACTCATTGAGTAATTTACTTGTGTCTATGTCAACATGGTGGGGGAATCTGGTTTTGTCTGCTTTAGTTTGGAGCAAACCCAAATAAGGAAAACAGTTGTGGAATTTCTAGAACTATCGATTAGTGTTCTAGAACCATTGGTTAGTTTCTTTGAACGTGTGTTGATGTTCTAAGACCACCTGTTATTGTTCTATAACCATCGTGTTGACTACACGTTTTTCTACAGGTTCTTGTTGAGACCCTCGCGAAAAATAAAAGGTGCATTAGTGTAGTAGAACAACAAGCGGCTGCCAGAAAGCATTAACTGCGGGACTGACTTGCGAGTGGATTGTGAGATATCACGCAGCATGGGTCGTACTTGCCCAGCGTTAAGACGGTTGGTCAATATCTACAGCTGGCGTGACACTCATCTGCTTACTTCTGACACAGCAGAAATACAGATGGGGAAATGTGGCAAAAGCTTTTTAAATTCTAAGTTAGGCCTAGCTATTTGTAAACAGTTCAAGTAATTAAGGATGGATGCGGATACTAGCTTGATTAAATAACCTCTGTTAAACAAAGAAGAAAATATAGGCATAATAATTAAATAATCTTTCTACGAACCAAGGGTATATATCTAAGGTGACGCTTGGATTCCGGGGTATGGCTAAGATTACGCTAGAAATTGTAGGTATGGCTAAGATTACGCTAGAAATTGTAGGTATGGCTAAGATGGCGCTAGAAACTAGCTGTAAAAGAAAGATGATTATAGAAATTAGGGTTGTGGTTAAATTGATGCCAGGAATTTGGAGTATGGCTAACGCAATGCTAGGAATTAGGGGTATCGCTAAGATAATGGTAGGAAGTGTTGGTATGGTTGGGGAGACGCTAGGAGATAGGGGTGTGGCTAACATAATGATAAGGATAGGGGGTGTGGCTGAGATAATGGTAGGAATTAGGGGTGTGATGATTGAAACTAAAGGTAAGACTAAGACTAAGATGACGATGTGATGACGTCAGCCTTACCTGCATGCGCCCTGGTGTTCGAGACCCGAGGATATGTCTGAAACACGGTGTGACGTCACGCTGTCCGGAGCAAATCAGGAGCTGAGAGTGTGTGGGGGAGAATTGTGTGTGTACTGGGTTCATGTCCCAGCTAGACCAAGTCGGTAGCTCCAAGACCCGCTACCTCAGCGCCTAGCATACTGTGCCTTGATCCTAGCTATGTCTGCTTACTTTATCTCAGCTAAAAACTGGTTGGACTAGATCGATTCAATGGAGCTCAAGTTAAATCTAAATGGATACCTAAAGTGTATTACTTTCTGGGGCAGTTATTTTAATTAGACTTAAAACCAAAATTAACAATAAATGTGTCACTGTATCTTTGTTAGCAAAATACTACCTGCGCTAATAATGCAACTGTTGAAAATATTTTAAACGCGTATTTATCCCTAAAAAGTTGAGTTTATTATTTAATAATCACTTGCTACAAAAATTTTGTGAGCAAATATTATTTTAGGATCACAAAAGTATCTTTAGATATTTTAACTGTAGATAAATATTCAATGAAAATCATCCACTTCACAGATTTCTGAAAGACCGCGATGCCGCGATAAACTCCATTTAAATGTTAAAAAAACTGGCCAGTCATGCTTCGCTGTTTGTTGTTGATGCGCTGTTTGTGATGCGCAGATGACACCGCTGATTACAGAATCGAGAATACTCTCAACTCCTGTCTAGACTCTATCACAATTTGTTTCCTCCAGCACAAAGCACTTTCAAATCTTGATTTTAAATGGATGTAATAACCAGTGAACACAATTAAAATGTCTAGTTGGCCTCGCAAAAATTTCAGTCAATTTGCTACAAAATTTAGATTTCTCAACACAGATAACTTTCTATTGATTATAACATTTGCTGCTATTTCAAAATCCGCCTATTTTTGTCGAGTTTTATTTTTTTTATTTTACTTTTTCGTTTTTCAAAACTTTTTTCTTAAAATTTGTTTAAGTTAATATTGTTTGCAGTTTTATAAATTTTAGAAAAAGTTAATCTTTAAGTGAAACTTTAAAACTACCTGCCACTTGACTTTACGTACTTAAAGTGGTGGTATATTGATAGCAGATTACCGAAAATGCCGCCTCTCCTCAATCAGACGACGGCTTTAAAAACTTTCGTGGCTCCGCAATTCGACGTGACGTCACGAAATATATTTTTAAACATTCACTGTGTAATACAAATCGGATTGTTTCCCCTCGCCGTAGTTGGTGGCGCTCACTGACAATCGCGACTCTGAACAGCTCCAATCTGGGAAAAGTTTGCGTCATAATTCGAGCCAGCGCGCGACGTCCTACGCCTTAGGACGCCTCCATTTTCTCTCGCCTTTTTATGTCGTGTCACCAGCTACGATTTCATTGGTTGATGGTCGATACCGTTCGTCTGATAATCGATACATGCCACACTGTAAAAAAACCTTTTTTTTTTTATTCTGACCGACTCTGAGCAGAATTTTAAGTATCTTAGAGATGATAAAATCACATGTAAATTGGGTTTTATTTTATTTTACAATACATTCAATTTGTATTCTAATATAGATCTATATCACATTAGAAACTAGAGAAAATCAAGGAAGGCATCACTTGAGGTGGTTTAAATGACGTTTACCTGTCGGCTAAATAATGCATGCGTTACGTCATCGTTTACCTAGCCCGCCTCCACGGGTGCTGACCACACTATCCCTTCTTAACATTTTTTCTTCCAGACTTTTTTTTCTAAATTCCATTTCTTTCGGGGGAGGGGTGCCTGGAAGAAACTCTTCTTCGAGGTCACAGAAACAGGTGAACTCTACTTTACCTAGAACATGGATCATCAGGTTCGTAAAGGGTACTTCACTTTTACCCTCCCCTCCACTAACGAGTTGGAGAAAAAAAAATCTTTAAAACGATCAAGGGGAAACAACCATGAAATTACAGCACGTATTGCGGATTATAATTGCTTGTGATATTTCACGAGCGCTTTTAAAAATATGCTTCAGTTGTATTAGGAAAATAATTACATCAATCTATCACCATAGCGCGTCTAGACTTTTATATTTCAATTGTTGGGGGACGGGGGCTGTAAAATTATGTTTGGGTGGAGGAGATTGGCTGAGTGTCCCTATAGCTCCCGAGATCCGTTCATAGTAATACAACAAATATGTAATTAAAAATTAAGTACAAAACACGTTGTCCACTGATTTTGTTTTCTCTGATTTTGTTTGGTAATGGATGGGGGGGGGGGGGGGGAGAGACACTAAGCCACCCCCTAGCACCAGCCTGTTTCCAAACTAACAAAGGCTGAGTGCAACTGTGTGATACCAGAAGCTTAGGAGAATTTTTTATTGCATGAGATGACCCATCAATCCACTCTCCCAAAATTGTTAAGACCACTGACCATTCAATTCAATGTAGCTTGACCCTTGAGATTAACCCCACTCTCTTTATATGAACATTTGTGTTGGTTAAGTTTACAGTCTAACCAGCCAATGTTTACCTTCAGGATCTTAAACCCTCTGGGTATTTTTCTTTTACTTACACTATACAAATTGCTGTTATATAGTTTGAAAAGATCAATGGATATAGTTTTAAATAATGCAAGACTACAGATTAATAACTCAATACTAGATGGAAGATTGTCACAGTTCTACCACATACCTAATCAACCCCCTTAAGATTTGGTACAAAGCAGCAGTTATGACAAACAGCACCAAATAAAATCAAAGTAATTAAGACAAGCAGGGTTGGAATAAGTATAAGTTTACATCTTCATAAATTTACAAAGTATGCTTTATTATACACATTTTATGTAACAAAAATACCTACTGTAACAATTTTTTCATTACACAAATTATTCTCCAAGAACATAATTTTCACAAGAAACATCCAATGGCAAATGAGTAGCATCCCATGTTGCTTCTATACTACCAGTCTATGACAGTTTATCAACATAAATAACGAACCAATCACATCAACAGCCAATTCTTCCATCCTTCATAAGAAAACAGTTGTCCTGTATCAATCAAATCCCTATGACACCTATACCCCGCCCTACTTGAGTGGCTTCAAGCGCTGCCTTATCTCTTCTGGTGAAGGCTCCACCCCTGTCACCATCCTCATGTACCGGCTGTGCTCCTGGTTCCTCTCTTTGTGTTTCAGAGCCAAGTATCTGACAGTGGACGGCAGCTTTAACTTTGCTAGAGGGTCGACAAACTTCTTTAGAGGAATCTAAAAAATGATGGGTGGCAAAATATCACTTATTACACCAAGGATATAAAAAAAAAATCTTCAAATTCAAATATGAATTTAATGAATTAGGAGCCTGAAGAAATTCCTGTGTTCCTAACCAAACAAGTGAACAGTATTAGTCTTACATCATTAATAATAGGTAGAGTCGATCTTTTTCACTCCTATTTAAAGTCTCATATTGATAATATCAAACATCTTAACATTAACATTAAATTTGCTACTGAAGATCTAATACAGCTAGTTATAATTTGTTGGCTATTAAATGTCTACTAATTATCACAACAACAAAAAATGTCAAAAACAATCAGATGTAAATAAAATAAAGTCCTTTGCTTAATTAGCCACATACTGTGGGGTTGGACAGAACGAGCATATCACTGGCTTGGGCTATCATAAACAACACGACAATCCATTCCTTACCCTCCCATCTTTGTAGTACAAGTTATCAAACTCAAAGCTGTCATCTTTGATGGGGTCTGGCCTTGTCTGTCCATCACTAGGTCTGGCTACAGGAATGGGCAGGTTCTCCAGCTCTGGCCTATACTCCACCACATTTAAACGCATCCGGTCGGCCAGCTGTTGGTGAGTCTCCTAAAATGTAAAGTTCTTTATTCAGGTGTTGGTCTGCACCATGTATTGGGGTCTAAACTTAAAATTTACCACAGGGGTCATATAAAAATAGCATTAAACTTTTTTAACATCTAAATGGTTACAAGTCCCACAATCTAAGGTTAATTACAAATTATTTTTGTTTTAAATATGTATTTATTAAAACACACAAATAATGTTTAAACACTTAAATACTAAATAAACATAAAATGTTTTCTAGACATGGAAATCAACTATAACATGCACTAAAATTGAACACTTTTGTCACCTAATCTATAATAACATGCACTAAATAGGAGCACTATTCTCACTTGTTCCATGATAACATACTCTAGAATGAAGCATTATTCTCACCTGCTCCATGAGACCTCTGAAGAAGGCTTTAGTTAGATTCTGAATGTTACCAGTCCTGCCTTCAGTTTTAGCATAGAGGTCCTTAATCCCAATGACTTCACACATTGTCTTGATCACACGATGGCAGATCAGGCCATAGCCTTAGAAAAAAGCACATCATTTGCATTTTAGAAAAAAAACTATCTCACCCTTTATTGAGTGGTAAAGAATGATCTTTTATCAACGTACATTGTTAACTTAATTTAAGCTACATTACTCTATTATTTAAGACAGTGAAAACAAAGATTAAACAATGTATACATGTAAGCTTTCTTGCAAGTGAAAGGAACATGACCCTAATTAAAAGGCAAAAAAACATGATCCTAATTAAAAGGCAAGTTGTAAATAGACTGTACCTTCAGGTCTTTTCTGAACAAAAATTGTTGTTTTTCCCTCCGTTACAGCAAAGTCATGAAATACTGGGGGAAAAAACGTTTCAACAAACTCAACTTTGGTGTGGAAATACATTTAAAGGAAAACTAAAACTTTTATTTTTGAACATACTAACCAGTATGATTGTTAAATCTTTCAAAATACTGCAGACGTTGAGCTGCCATATTCTTGGCCTGAAAACATTTTTAAAAAGAAACTATTATTTTTTTTTTTTTAAAATAGATAAACACAATGCTTTAAAAAACAAAAGCAAGTTGTTTACTCATACAGTAAACTAAATTCAAACCTTTCTCAAAGCTCCTTTCCCAGTTGGTGCTTTTGCCAATGCAAAACCTGCAAATGATTAGAATGTTAATTTAACATGTGTAATAACTTCAACATCACAAGTTTACAGTTACAGAATTTGAACATTTGCTTTTAAAAAAATACTCTGTCCTCTCTCACTAGAGAGTGAACTAAAGGCTTACCAGCAAGACCAGCACCATTTCCTGTGACTACTAGAGCACTTATTCTGGATTTTCTGCCATGATTTCCTGTCATGTGAGCAACCATTTTGTACTGTAATGGTAAATAGTTTTCAATTGCAAGTCAGTGACATGTATTAGAAAACAGGTAACAAGAAGTTCAAGTAGAGTAGATCTACAATTCTCTGATAACAGAAAATTAAACTCTTGTATACAAAAACAAGCATTATTGCATTTAAACCAATGTCTTTCTTTTTGGTTATTTTAAAAGTTATTTGTGTATTTAAATAAAAGGTTTTGTACATTTTGAAAATAATTGAAGAAAGGAATCAGATAGTGCTTACTTCTATAACTTTGGTGTCAAAACCAGTAAATTCATCTGAAATGATAGAATTATTAGAGAAAATGTTCAATTGTCTTTTTTTGTTTAAATTAAAACAAAATCCAAAAACCAAATAAAAACATGGTTTCATCCTTTTTTTTAAATATGAAACACAATCTGCATATTTATGAGCTGAATCACTTACAATCATTAATAGGATCCGGAGGACCTATGCTAGTTCCAGGAAATTTCCTACCACTGTAGCCTCTCTGTGAATAATAGCCAGCAATATTTATTGAAAAGTTTAATATGCTATCAAAATAGGTAACTTATTCTACGATGTCTGAACTGGTACGTTTTACATCAACTATTGATTTAACACAAAGGTTAACTGAAAATTTCTATCACAGGTTCAATTTCATTTCTACCCCAATAATAAATTACAGGATGTTAAAAAGAATGTAGTAGATTCTGACATTGACTAATCAACTAGGGGCAAAACTATTCAAAGCACTAAAAAAAATAATGAAATGAATAAGTCAATAATGCACCTGCAGTGCTGGAACTTTCAACCTTTTATGTTTTAGTATTGGTGCTGTCTGTGTTTCTACAGCTTCTTGCTTCTCTGGCGTGTGGACTTTCAAAATTTGTTTGCCCATAATAGCTGGACCAGTAAGGCCAGGGAACACCATACCAGACTTGCCTTGAAAAACAGCAAATTATTATATCACAAATATAATTAAGTTAAATCACAAATATAATAGAAATTAGATTTTACTTCAAACTTTGGAATAGCTAGACTGAAGTGGATAAAAAAATTGTAACTGTTTTAGTTTTGAGCAAATTAAACTTATAATATGTGCCCTAAACTAGTATTTAAATGTAGCAATAACAAAATACTAATATTACTTAAAAACAATAGTAATTATAAATTTATTTGGTATTTTTTAAAATAAAAGTTATGTTTTTGCTATTGTAGCAAATCCATACTTAACCTTGATCACAATCTTTATCGTTTGGTTAATTTTTTTGATGAACCATTTAAATTTACTTTAAGCGTACTGCATCAGGACTATTTTATGCTTTTAACAATGGATCTTACCAACTCCAATTCGCTGACCCCTATTGAGATCAACTTTTCTTTTGACATTTCGAGCACGGCCTCGTTTTCTTCCAGCATTGCTAACACTAGTAACACCCAACCATAATTGATCTGCGGACACTGTTGGAAGGAAGGATAAAACAGTCAATAGTGAATTTAATAAACAACAATAAGAAAGAATATACCTTTTATTAACTTAACTTAAACTGACCTGATTTTACAAAACTGGTGTAACTTCTGCTAATCAATAGACAGGAAACAGAAGGTTTGAACAAACTGACACATTTTTCTGAAATAAAATGTAAGTAGGCCTATAATTTTTTAATACATAAATATTATTACTGGTCTTTAAGCTATAGGCCTAATGTTATTGTAACAATGCAAAATTTGTCTTCTTCTTCTTCTTAGTCCTCTTTGCTCCTTATGGAGCATAGGGCCTCCACCATTTCCTTCCATTTCTTCCTATCCTCGGCTATTAATTTTGACATCTCCCAAGACATCCCTATTGGCTTCAGTTCTTCAAGAAGACTCCGCCTCCAGGTCTGTCTTGGGCGCCCTCTCTTCCGCTTTCCCTGGGGGTTCCACTCAAGCGCTTGGCGTGTAACATTGGTGTGAGCCTTTCGCAGTGTGTGACCCACCCAGCGCCACTTCCTCCTTCTTATTTGCACACCTATAGGCTCCTGCCTAGCTTTCCTCCATAGTTCCTCCATAGTTCCAAGTTCGGCACTTTGTCCTGCCATCTCAGTTTCAGTATCTGTCTAAGGCATCTATTCATGAAGGTCTGTATCTTTGCTGTGCTTGCCTTGGAGACTCTCCATGTCTCTAGTACTCTAGAGTAGCTAGACTGAAGACTTTGACACTGGAAAAATAGATTCTAGATCTAGATCTAGATCTAGAATCGAGACTAGCCAAACCGTGAAGCTCCAAAATGTAAAAAAACAAAACCGTCATCATTCATAATTCATAATCATCCATACCACACCAATTATATTATTATGTCATAATCGAGCAATGAAAATTTTCTTAAATTCTAAAACTTTAAAAACTAATATCGTATTTGCCTTTTGCAAAGGTGTTTATAATACATTTGGATTTCAATGTGACCGCACGAATAAGGTAGGACGTCGCCATTTTGTTCGGCAACTAATTTCAGAACGATTCTATTGGATAATACATGAAACATTAAAAAATACTCCACGTGTTGATGAAAAGTCGAAACGAAAAAAAACAATGGATCTAGGCCTAAGTAAACTTCACAGTACACTAGGCCTAGCCCCTAGATCTAGATCTACCAGCCAATCCAATACTATTCTCGCGCACTATACAGTGGCCCACTGGAAGGCCTAGATCTAAAAATAGTGGTAAATACAAAAATAGTTTAGTTTTTAGTTTAGTTTAGTAGAGATCTAGTAAAAATCCAAATATTAAATAAAATAAATACTATTTTAAATAGTAAATAGATCTAAATGCCTACTAATTTTTTAAAATAAATTACTACTAATTAATTACTAATATGAGTAATAGTATTAGTACTATTAGTATTAGTTAGTAGTAATACTTACTTACTTAGGCCTACTTATTAATTAGTACTTATTTACTATAGGCCTAGGGCCTACTTACTTGTACTTTAAAAAAAAATTTCATAAAAAACGTTTTAATAACCAGCTTTTATGTAATGATGCACTAAAAAGTAGAAAATAAATTTTAAAATTATACACTACTATTTAAATTACTATAAAGAAAAGCGTGGGTCACTTTAGTACCTAATATTTGAGAAGAGACCCACGCTTTTCTTTATAGTAATTTAAATAGTAGTGTATAATTTATTTTCTACTTTTTAGTGCATCATTACATAAAAGCTGGTTATTAAAACGTTTTTTATGAAATTTTTTTTCAGTATTTTTTTTCAGTACTTTACATGTTTTATTTACAATAGTGTTACATGACTAAAAACCATTGCGCGTCTATTGAACGTGATGGCGCAGCTATTAAACCTGATGGCGCAGCTATTGAACGTGATGACGCATGTGGTGTGGTTGGATAGACATGCCTACTAATTCGGTCCAAATTTTAATTAATTCATAAAAATTAATGAGGCATCCGATTAAGTCAAATTTAATTTCAGATTGCATTGTCTTCATGTCTTGACCCACGTGTCAAATGTGAATCGTATCCGTCAAGTAGAAGTGTCCAAAATTTCACTCCTGCGTTTCGATCTAGACTGACGACAGACTGACGACAGAGGAAGTGAGTTAAATAAAAGCTTGTAAAAATACTATTTTTTTAGTATTTATTCACTGAATAGTATTCAGTAGGCCCTGCCTATACTATACTTTATTACTAGATTCTATACTCAATACTGCCCTATCAATACTCAGTATACTGCTAATAACTATAGGAGGCCTACAATAGTAATAAATAATACTAATAATAGTAGTATAGCCCTGAAACCCTAATATAATAATTTTATTTATAATCATTTTAATTATTATTATTAGCCTATATGTAATTTTAAAATAACTTTATTATTATAATTAGGTCTCTGCACAATGGCATACACAAACATCATCAATGACTACATTGCTGGAGCTTTAGGAGGTAGGTTTACACTAACCTAGTACAGTGGCATAGCGAGGTCGGGTGGCACCCGGTGCGGCACTTAATGGTGTCACCCCTCAGAGGCGTAGCGCCCGGGGACAAACTTTCAAATGTCAATTTGTACCCCCCCCCCCCCCCCCTCAAACTTTTGATTTGCACCCCCTCGCTACCCCACTGGCCTAGTATTATAATTTATAAATCAAGTTACAAAAAATACTACAAATACGGAGTGCAATTGTTTAGAAAATAAAGTTACATATTTCCTATTTTCAAAATTATTTTTAAAATAAACTAATTTATTTTTCTTCTAATAGAAAAGTTTATAGGAAAATTTCAATTAATATTTTATTTGGTTTTACCATTACATTTAGATAATCCCATGTGTTTTTATGATAGCTCTACTGCAGTATTTTATGAGATAGATCTCCTAAAATATTGTATCAATCTCAGGTTGTGCTGGTATTACTGTAGGTCATCCATTGGACACCATAAAGGTAACTTTTGTTTTTAATTTGACTCAGACTAAAAGTATTTTTCAACTTTAGAAATTAACAATTTTTTTTTTAATTTAAAATAGATTCTGTAATAAAATTTCTTTTGAAGGTTCAAATACAGACCCAGGAATATGGAGGAAAGTACAAGAATTTATTGGACTGTATAAAAACTGTGCAGAGCCAAAGTTTGGTAATACTAAAATCTGTTTTCATTATTCCTGGGATACCTAAATGTTCATAATTCATTGTTTTTTTTTCCAAAAAAAAAAAAAAATCAGTTTAAATGGTTATTACAATTTGACAATTTTGAGGTTAAAAAATAAGCTATTGTTAAGTAATTTATGTTAAATCCCCACTGAAAATATGGTTTATGAGTTGCACGTCCTTGGGAATAGTAGGTTAGAGGTTCTTCTTATCTAATACAAGAATACAACTGATATTAAAAGCTACGGGTAAAAACCAAGAAACTATTTCTTTTTACTCTTCAGGCTAAAGGATATTTCCGTGGACTCAGTTGGCCCCTCTTTTCTTATGGATATCTCAATGCGATTTTCTTTGGATCTTATGGGATTTTACTCCAGAAATTTGGACACTCAGAAGAGACAAAGAGCAAGCCAAGATATTTAACCATTGGCCTTGCTGCAGCGCTGGCCACAGTGCCGCAGCTCATTTTCTCCTGCCCTGTGGAAGTGGTCAAGGTGATGCTCCAGTCGCAGATACCACACACACATGATGGTAAACACATTGCTAGAGTCTCATTCTTAAATACTGTTGTAGAATAAAAGGCTAATTGTCTTGTATAGTGTAGAAAAGATTTAGGTACTTTAAAATAATACTTAATTTTAGTAACATTTCTTATTAACTGTATTTGTTGAATAAATTTTGATTTTCTGCTTTATTATCAATTTGAATGTAATCCAAACCAATAATTTTTTATCGTTTCTTTAACATAAATCAGTATGAGATACATTTTTTGTTCTCTTGCAAAATTTTAGATTCATCTTTGGCCTCTGTAATATTTCTATGTACAAAATAGTGTTCTTCGAAAATAATGTTTTATGAAAAATCTTTTAGTTCCCAAGGTGCAGTTGAGCAAGTATTTTAATGGACCACTTGAAGCAGCGCGGGCTATCCTCAAAAGGTCTGGTATCCAGGGTTTTTATCGAGGCTTCTCAACCCAGTTTGTCAGGGACACCCCTGCAGCCACCATGTACATGACAGCCTACACGTTCTTCCAGTTTGAGAGCCTGCATCGCATCCCAAGTGTCCCAACTCAGCTGGTCAACTTCATCGGGGGAGGTGTTGCCGGGGTCCTCAGCTGGCTTATCATCATGCCATTTGATGTGGTCAAGAGCAAACTGCAGGCAGATGCACAGGGGCTGATGTACAGGGGATTCTGGGATTGTGCCCAGCAAGTGTATGCTAGAGATGGGGTTAAAGCATTTTTCCTTGGCCTAGTCCCCATGGCTGCTAGGGCCTTTCCAGTAAATGCTGTGACATTAATGGTTTACTCAGAAAGTTTAAAGTATTTAAAAAAGATTGAACATATAGAAGATTAAGTATAATGCATTCAAATAGTAGCTGTGATCTTAAGGTTAAAATGTTGCCTTAAAATGTCATTCTATTTTTACAGAAAAAATGGCCCAAAGTAATAATAGTTTTGTGATAAATGTATTCCTAACTTTATAATCTTACCTTACAAAAATGGCTTTTTAAAATGTATACAAGTAATGTTTTTTCTTTAACATTTTACTAACAGTTATTTCTATATTTACATGTACAAATATTGTATCAGTAATTATTTTTTCTATTATGTACTATGTATTGATGTACCAGCTATTGATGTAATTTTCCATTTTTAAATCATAATTGTAACCTTTTCTTTATTTGTCATTGGTTAAGCTGATTGCATTTTTTTCTGTGCAGTTAAATGTTAACAGTATTTTATTTAGCATTTACTTATAAATAAACTGTTACTTTTGCATTTATTGTATGACATATATCTACTAACAAATACTGGTGTTTTTTCCCCCACTAGTCGTTTTTTTTTTTTTTAATGAATTTTTTGGAAGAAAAATGCCTATACATGCTTAGCTTTCTCTGACTTGAAAAAACTTTTACATTTTGAATTCTCGTATTACATTCTAGTCTACATCTATTTTGATTCCAACTATCAGCTGTTGTTAGTTTACATCAAAAACTTTAAAAATGAAACTCAAAACAGGGTAGTTGAAAATATGAGTCATGGCAACACCCAGCCCAAAACTAGGCAAGAAGCATTTTGTGTTGCTAATGCTAAAAGGAAAAAAGTACATTGTAAATTAATAAATCAGATCTATTAATTTTACTTCTGTAAACATCGTATTGTGAAATGTGTGGGTTTTGCTAAGTTTCAATATTATATTACTTTAATTTAAAACAAAATAAAAACCTAATTAGAAATGATAAAGGCTTATGCTTTTGTAGGTTTATACACTATATAGCCTATATTTTAGTGTATGTTGTGTGATTTATGCAAGTATTTGAGTGGTCAGTTATAATTTTCTTTCTTATAACTCAGGTGTTATGTGTAACCACACTTTTATGTGAAATAAATTGTTGTTATATACATGATAAAATATTAAAATGTTATATTCACTACGCTAACTAATTAAGGCAATATTCCTAACATTATATTTACATTACTACACCATGTTATTTAAAATAGCAATTATGTAATACTTCTCTAGTCCAATATAATTTTCTAAGACCTAATTTACCCTCTTTGTTATATAATTATATTTTATATAATCTAAATTTATATTTAATATAATCTAATCAACACTTAACTTAGTATTACTATGCTTAATTATGTTACTGAATCCTATGTAATGCTACAATGTTTACAATTTATATTTGGCTATTGAAAATTCTCTGATGAAATGTGCATTTGTTCTCTCTTCATTCTTGAAATCAAAGTTTTTCAAAGAACCTCCTATCTGATCAGCAGGCAGTTATGGTCTTCTTTCATAACATAAACAACACATTTAAAGTAAAACATTACATGACTCTTATACAACTAAGTAATCTTTTTTGTTCTCATTTTATTCTGTAAGCTACGTGATACAATTTTCACAACAACAAAACTGAAAAATCAAAAATGTTTTACAACAGGCTCTTTTTACCAGTAAAGCCTATATGTGTATGTACACTAATTATATTTTATTATTTTACAATAGCATTTAAAGCTCTACAAAAATAAGTCATTTGTGCAAAGCAATATTTTTTACATTTGTATTTAGTTTCTAATCATGACAGTCATTTTTTTTGTTAACCACCATAATTTTGGCTTTAAATTTTACACTATGTGAAAATACAAGTTTAGCAATACCTCACTATACATGTAACATAAGTGATTTGAATACTCAGTCCAGGAGAAGTTAAGTTTTTTGCACTTTCAATGTTATTTCGATTGAAAATAAAATTACTATTTTTAAGTTACTTACTTTTATAGTATAAATGTTTTTTAGCTTATTCCATCCTATTAAACTCAGTTTATTCAAAGCAAACCAATTTTATTTAATGACATAGCAAAATGAAAACATGTATCCTTGCAGGTATTTTGAAATTAATAAACTTTTACATTGGTCGTTTGTTGTTGTTTTTTGTACATGAATGTATTTTGTTTTACAAACATAATTTGATAAAGTTAGCATGCAGTCAGAACATTCTTACTTCTAAAAATAAACATTTAAAATGACTACATTTAACAAGGGTGAGTAAAAGTTACTTTTACAAACAAGAATAACATTTAGTTGACATATTAAATGACAAAAACCAAAATAAAGTACTGGTAACATACAATTTTTTTTTCACTAAAGCTCCGTAAAAGAACATGCTTCTTCAGGTGTTATTTAGGTTTTTGTCCGGAGCTTTTTAAAGTAAAGAGACATTTATTTATTATTTCTCCTTAAATAATCCTAAGGGATTGACGTTACATTTTCATAACCACCGTAATTCAAATTTTTAAACTGAACTACCCATTCTCTATCCATTTTTTTTTAAAAACAGCTTTTGTTTAATTGAAAATAATCAGGCTGCCAACCATCAACGTATGCTTTAAAAATTTATAGATTCTAAAATGTTTATCCATAAAAATAAATTTACATTCAAGAAACTGCAAATGTTATATGCTGTTATCATTCTTATTTTTTTGTACCTAAAGGATGGGAAGCACAAACATAAAATCTTGAATACTGGTTTTATTTTCATTTTTTTAGTGTGCATTTGCTCAACAATTTTAACAAATATTGTCTTTAATGAACTTGTCTTTGGCTGCTAATCTGTGTTTATCTGCTTTTTAATTTGCCATACATCTGTGAATTCTTTGTAAGTCGTAATATGTTAACAAGCTTAGAAAGTTGAAAATCAACAGTGTTTTTCATAATTTCAAAAACTTGTTTTAATTAATATCATTTTTAAAAGTTGGTATTAAACCAAGTAATTAACCATATAAAGCTTAATACTGTTAGATGTACTAAAGCGTTGTCAAGCTTTGTGCTGTACTGTTATATAGTCAAGTTGTGTACTATATTGTTATATAGTCAAGTTGTGTGCTGTACTGTTATATTGTCAAGTTTTGTGTTGTACTATTATATAATGGTGCTGTGTGCTGTACTGTTATATAGTAATGTTGTGTGCTGTACTGTTATATAGTCAAGTTGTACTGAGGACTAAGTCATTTTGTTCCTTTTTCATAACATCATACTAATGGGATTATTGCTATATAGATAACAAAAAAAATGTATTGTTTTATATTTAGGAATAATGCGATTTAAATACCGTTCCAACTATTATTTTAATGCTACACATGGGAAAGCCTCTCAAATTGCCATCTAAAAAAATTTAGCTAAACAAAACATAAAATTGTACAGTTTTCCATTTCCATGTGTTTTCAGTGTTTGTTTCAATTAGCTTAACTTTTAAACATATCTCAACCATTGTCCTGGCCGTACCACACAGTCCAGTAAGGTGTAGGAACTTGTGGATGCTTCAAAAAGAGCCGGTCAACACAAACGAGATGCTCTCTGGCGCCATCAAGGGCAGGTAATAGAGTCTCCAGATGCCTCCAGACACAACCACTGAAACAAAGTGTGTGTACACTTGGTTAGGTTTTGGTTTGGTGTGACTAAGTGGATAATTATGTGAGGCCTTTGTGTGTCACAATTCTGTGAGGTCTGTGTGTAAACAGTTATGTGAGGACTTTGTGTGTCACAATTCTGTGAGGTCTGTGTGTAAACAGTTATGTAAGGTCTGTGTGTGTACAGTTATGTGAGGACTTTGAGTGTATGAAACTCTTTATATGCTGAATATTGTGTGAGTACACTATTGATTTCAAGGAATGTCTTTAGTGTTCAATTCAAAACCAACTGCGCGAATAGCATTCTTCTTTAACATTCTTTTTTGAACGGTCTTGCGACCCTCACCCTAGTACCCCCCCCCCCCCCCCCCCCCCTCCCCAAGTGATTTGATAAAACCCACCAGAGCGAAAGCCTGACTAAAACATTGAATAGCAATGGGGTGGTTAACATTTGTGGGTATGGGGGGGGGGGGGCTAAACAGGCTACTAGTACTGCCAGTAGTACAGTACTGCTACTTACGTATTTCTCCCTCGCGAAGGAGTTCTTCAAATTTAGAGCAGAGATCGTCACAAGGTTTCCATGACTCAACCTTGACCCGGCTCTGACCTTTCACCTGAATATAGAGCATCATCGAGTCGGAGATGTTGATCTGGTAGTGACGATTAAAATAATTTAATTAATAAAATTTAATGAGACGATGCCTGGTTGACAACATTTAAACTTTGACTGATGTTACAAAATATCAGTGAGCCGACAGTAAGATCAGTACAGTACCGCTATACTCAGTGATTCTTCCACACATTTTTCTCCGGGGGAGGGAGGAGAACTTACAATTTTCGGGGGGGGGGGGGGGCGGACACTGTTAAAAGTATATATTTTCTATATAAGTTCCATTTCGTTCGGGGGTGGGGGCGGTAGACTTTCTTCAGACCCCCCCCCCCCCCCCGGAGAGATGCCTGGAAGAAACGCTGGTTATACTGCGGCTGTACAGATGATGATATTATTTATAGAACCATCATTGATTTATTACTGCTAGAACTTAACCACGGTTTAAAATGCAAGATCCGCAAACGGAAAAATGCGCTACGGAAAACTGCGTAAAAAAAAATGTGCGCAGAGGAATTTATTTTCTCAATATAGATCATTCATAGATATTAGCAAAGACAGTGTACACAGTAGCATAATTAAACATTTTTTCCAACGAACTACGACAAAATTAAAGTTTATTAGAAACATAACGAAGGCATTTTTTTTTATTATGTTGTTATGTAAGGGGACAACCCACAGCCCACAAAGACATATAAATATATTAAATAGTAAGGGGGCACCCCGCAACCCACAGCAAACATGAAAGGAATCTTACATATGTAAGGGGGGGGGGGGCAAACCCACAAGAAACATTAAAAAACATAGAAGGAATCGGATGTAAAGGGGGGGGGGGGCAACAAGAAACATTTTTTTAAACATTACAGGAATCGAATACTTGTAGAAGAGACAACCGGACAAGCCATTAAAACTCAAGCTTACGTTTTTGTAAATCTTCCCACTGTAGTTGGCGGAGACTGACAGCCAGTTGTAGGCGTCGATGTAGACGGTGTCCTGTGGCACGAAGTAGGGGCGCTGATACAGGGACCGGAAGGCTTTAGCGGCGTAGTAGTTGCAGTTGATCCTAGGGGGAACCCAACGGAATGACAATAAATTTCATTACGCTTCAGTATCTATGGTCAATTCTGCTGCTAGAGTTCGTTATCTGGCGTGTTTATGAATTTCTCGTTGAATGTAAAGAGGACTTTCTTATAACAATGAGGTTAAATATACAATTATTACTGATAAAAAAAAGGTGATTAGCACAAACCAATGAGCGAAGAATTTGTCCAGTTTCCCAGCAGAGATCATGGCGAGAGTGTCCAGATGGTCCAATTTTCTCAGGTTGCTAAGGTAACCACAGCTATCGTATTTGTTCAGCACGGGATTATTGTTATAGGCCTAGTGGCGAAATACAAGGTTACAAAACTTGTAAAATTAGGGATGGTTGTTGTAGGTTTAGTGGCGAAATACAATGTTACAAAACTTGTAAAATTAGGGATGATTATTGTAGGCCTAGGGACGAAATACAAAGTTACAAAACTTGTAAAATTAGGGATGGTTGTTGTAGGCCTAGTGGCGAAATACAATGTTACAAAACTTGTAAATTAGGGATGATTGTTGTAGGCCTAGTGACGAAACAAAAGGTTACAGAATGTCAGAAACAGCCTTGTGATGTAACTTTATTGATGTAACAAATGATTGATCTGAAGATCTTTAGCAGCACATGAACTACACAAGTCAACACCTGTGTCGAGCTCAGATAGCTGTCATTACATGGACTGCGTGCATTAGATAATGTTACGAATAAGAACTGTCATTTGTCATCGCGAAATACTTGTCATTAGTCTGTCATTTGACACAATGAATAATTAATTCATGTATCTTAAAGACAATTATTCATGAAGGTATCTAACGACAACTATAAATTGATTTCCTAATTCCTAATGACACCTATAAACTGATATGCCCAATGACAACTATATAATGTTGTGCCTAATGACAAGTATATAATGATGTGCCTAATGAAAACTACATAATTATGTGCTTAATTACAACTACATAATGATGTGCCCAATGCCAAGAATATAATGATGTGCCTAATAACAACTCTTTAATGATGTGCCAATGACAACCGTATAATGATATGTCTAATGACAACTATAAATTGGTGAAGGTCTTTAAGTTCCATTCCTGCAAATGGATTGTATAAAAGGTTGCTGGAAACCTTAAATAGATGAACCTTTGTCAAATCTCAAGAACACATTAACGAGGCTAGTCCGTGTTTTAATCGTGTGGGGTAACCCCATTTGTAAAAATGGGAGATAACTTGTTCTATATAATTAGGGGAGGGAAGTCAAGCAAGGGAGGTTTTAAAAACATCGTAGTCACTTTTTTTAATATATAGGATTAAATGCAGGTTGCCCCATGTGTATAATTTCATAACATAACGACATCTTTTCGTAAAGTTTCACCTCTGCTATCTGACCAATCGACAGGTTTTTCTTTGACGTTGCCCAGTCCTTGGTCCCGTCAGTAACAATGACGGGGATGTCCCTCCTAACGTAGTCGTCCATCACACGGTCGGCAGTTGCATTTTTTATTCTGGCCACCCGGTCTATCGACTCGCAGACCTGCCACAAAAACAAAAGTAAAACTGACCTTGAAGAAACGAAACGAAATTAGAGATCAGCGTAAGATATCCTTATTTGCGTGAGCTAAAGATAGATTTTTTTTTATTCATAGGAATAAATGGACACAAGGGGAGGAAATTTTCAGGCTTGCGACAAATCAGGCAGTTACGTGCCCTGTGTAAGTGGCGAGGGCCAAGTAAATATCACTTAAGTTTACAGGAATAGAAAATAATTACAGCTTTAAAATCATTACCCCATTGTCGTGGTAGGTATTGATTTGAAAGAGAAGATTGTGTGTGATAACTCTCTTATAGAGATCGATGTCTCGCTAGAATAGTTTCAAGAAGCTGTGGTAGAGATGGACTACGACGGGGAGGTGCTAGGCAAGGTGGGGGGGGGGGGGCTAGGTGAAAGTGGGTGTAGACTAAAGGAGGGACTAGACAATAGATGAAGTAAAAAGGAGACTAGGCACAAGGAGTAGGACGGGAGGCTGAGCATAGGAGTAGGAGATGGGGGGGGGGGTCTAGGCACTAGGTATAGGAGGGGGGGGCTGAATATAGGAGTAGGAGATGGGGGAATCTAGGCACTGGGTATAGGGGGGGGGGCTGAATATAGGAGTAGGAGATGGGGGAATCTAGGCACTAGGTATAGGGGGGGGGGCTGAATATAGGAGTAGGAGATGGGGGATCTAGGCACTAGGTATAGGGGGGGGGCTGAATATAGGAGTAGGAGATGGGGGATCTAGGCACTAGGTATAGGGGGGGGGGGCTGAATATAGGAGTAGGAGATGGGGGATCTAGGCACTAGGTATAGGGGGGGGGGGGCTGAATATAGGAGTAGGAGATGGGGGATCTAGGCACTAGGTATAGGGGGGGGCTGAATAAAGGAGTATAAGATGGGGGATCTAGGCACTAGGTATAGGGGGGGGGGGGCTGAATATAGGAGTAGGAGATGGGGGATCTAGGCACTAGGTATAGGAGTAGGGGACTGAGTACAGAGGAGAATACGCACTGGGTAAGAGAGGGGGAAATAGAGTCTAAGTAACGGATGAACTAAGCAAAGTGTGGGTGTGTGTGGAGGGGGGGGGGGCTAAACACTAAATGAGGGCCTAGACACTAGGTAATGTAAAGTTATGGCGCTATGTAAAGGGGTAATGAGGGGAGGGGGTGGGGTGATAATAGGTAAAGAAGTGTCTAGGCACTATGTGAGATGGGGTTACTAAGGGCTAGTTAGAGAAAGAACTAGCTAAAGATGTTTATAGTTTTCTTTCAATTCGTGTTAAGAGATATAAGAAATATGTTTTCATCATTCTGATGAGATTTCACTTTCTGATTTTAAAATACCTTTTAAAGACAAATCTGGGTTTACTGAAAACATCAGATAATTTCAACATACTTCAGACCTCAAACATCTGTTTAAACCAATAATTGAATACCAAAATAGAAATAGGCAGTGGGCAGCAATCGTTACTCAATATTTAAAACTAAGTACAGATTGCTTTTCTCACAAGTAAGATTTCCTGGATCACAGGAGAATATTTTTTCTTTTATAATTACACAATAGATAATTTTAGTGCGGTATTAATCTTTTTTATTTTATTTTAAAGAGAAAACATTGAATTAATTCCTAAAGTATTTTCTCTGGTTGTATTCTTTGTCTCTAACCCAGGCTTCCTTGTGATTCGTGGTTCCTTCATTCATATCTCACAGAGAATCTTACCTCGCACTTGGAGGGGTCAAGGTCGTCGTTGCTGACGTGTAGGGGGTTAATCACCAAGCAGTCAGACGTCCAGTCCCATAGTGGTAAAACCTGACACACAAAAACACTTTTGGGTATTAAACTGTCATATGAATGTTGTATCATGTAGTTTATTCAGTTTGATTATGGCACTCACATCGTTTGAAATTTCCGGAGGTTGGGGTCACGGTGGGGCGGCGACTCAGGTTAAATTACACATTTTATTTATAAATTATATATTTTTCTATTTCGTCGGGGAGGGGGGTGCCCAAAGTAGATACAGGTAGTTATGTCAGCAGTTGGATACAGGCACTTAACAGTATTTTTCCAGACTTTTTTCTCCGGGGGGGGGGGGGGTAGGGCACTTGAAATTTTCGGGGGGGGGTATGGGGGCGGACTAAAATTTTCGGGTTTCCGGGGGCGGACACTGTTAAAAAATATATTTCCTATATAAATTCCATTTCGTTTGGGAGGGGGGGGGGGGTGCGGAAGAAACTCTGGTACTTATGTAAGAACTTAGATACAGCTAGTTATGTAAGCCATTAGGTACAGGTAGTGCCTGCAACTACTATACACTCCATACCGAGCCCCTTTAGGCTTTTCTCTGGGTGGGATATGCCTCCAACCCCCGAACACATTCACCTGACTCCATTGATATTTGTGGCTAGGAGTTTCCATTTTTCGAGATAGTTACATCATGGATTTCTTTTTGATTAAAGGGTAAAATGAATTGATTTTTAACTGGTTAAAAGATGAACTAGAAAAAAAAACCGACAAGTTAGACCTGTGGTTAATGGGGGATGGGGTATTTAGATCTACCTTTCCGTCTTGAAATCCAATGCTAAAAAGATTTTTTTGTACATAAGTGTGGCTAATTATCGGTGTTATCAGCAGAAATCAATGTTGCGTGCGTCTATGTCTTCGGATTTCTATGGCCAAAGTGTATGTTGTTTGTATGTATTGATTTATCAACAGGGAGGCTGAGCGTTGAATCGGGGGTGAGGAAGGGGTGTAATGGGTGAGTGTACGTTAATTCTAAAATATTTTTTGTTGTTAGAAATCTTTGTTTTGATGAATGACGTAGATGGAAGAAATGTGGTTAGGAAGAGAATCTTTTTTTTTTTTTTTAATGTAAGCCATCTTTCTGTGAAGTGCGCAGCTCTTGATGGTCTAGTTAGCCTCCTATACAATTAGTCTTGTTATTGTCGGTGGGCCTCCCAGGAAGAACAAATCGAATGTCTGAGCGCTTTGCTTGCCTTTTCTCTTCGCATAATTTTTTTTTACCAAAAATGTATAGCTATTTATAAAACTTAAACCGATTAGTCAAACCATTGTGATACTACTAAAGCAAGTAGGACTATGTCATTATTAAACTAGACATCCGGGGACCAGTGTTTCTTCCAGACTCTTTCTCCGGGCGGGGGGACTTTTTCGAGGGGGCGGACTAAATTCCATTTCGTTCGTCGGGGGGGGGGGGGGTAAACTTCTTCGGCGCCCCCGGAGAGATGCCTGGGAGAAACTCAGCCGGGGACATAGCCTTTATGCTTATAGTATAAGTCTTAAAAGTATTTAATTATTTACAGCTGTGTTTGTCTGTTTAGCTTCTTCCATACACTGTGCATGACTGTGTCGCCCCCACTAGCACTAGTCCACGTCTAACTAGAGAGTTGCGCCTTCCAGCTTGGTTTAGGCCTACAGGTCATTACCCCGGGTAATGCCCTGTTCCCATGGTGAACATTCAGTGACTTTGGCCTTGTTTGAATTCAATGCTACATCATTTAACGTCATTTATTAAGTTTTTTTCACATGAAAGAGATATAGGGGTATAGTTTTAAAAGTAAAGTCTTAAGACTTTAACTAACGAGGTATCTAAATAGAGAGTGCAGCTAACTAAGGTTTAGTCTTTAATCCCCCAAGACATCTAACACATCGCCCAAAAAACCATTCGAACTTTAGGGGCAGGTGAAGTACAGTTCACGTGTTTCGGTGACATCAGCATATGAAGGGGTGGCGTGGCCAGCACTATACCCAGTCATACGCTAACGTAAGTCAAGTACCCGTTAGAGCTGGGTAAACTCTAGCAAGACAGTCCCATATATTCAGTTAATATTTCAACAAGGCAAACATCCAGTCCATCTTTTTAATCACCGGCCATGACCTTATTTTTCCTAAAACTTTAACATCCAGTCCATCTTTTTAATCACCGGCCATGACCTTATTTTTCCTAAAACTTTAACATCCAGTCCATCTTTTTAATCACCGGACATAACCTTATTTTTCCTAAAACTTTAACATCCAGTCCATCTTTTTAATCACCGGCCACGACTTTATTTTTCCCTCAAACTTTAACACCCAGTCCTACTTTTTAATCACCTGACGTTTTTCCTCAAACTTTTGACGATTGCTTCTAAATGTTAATCGAGTTTGCCGCGGAAATGTCAACTGCTTTACAATATTTAACAATCATTTCAAACTCCCAGTTGCCATCGTTATTCGAGTAAGAGAGTTAGTCAATATTTTTCTTCAGCTGCAGAGGTTTGGCAGTTTTCTACAACAACATTACGTCGTTCAAAGATTGGCGTGTCGTCGTGAGGTCGGGTGGGTTTGGTCGATGACACAGAAACATCCTCGACCAAAAGACGGCGGTCGTTCGATACATGTGGTAAGTGACTACATGACTAAACACAATAGTTTAGTTCAGTACAACCACAGGTGACGTCCTCATCAAGTATAGTGTCAAATGACGTCCATCAAGTATAGTGTCAAATGACGTCCATCAAGTAAAGTGTTAAAGGACGTCAATCAAACAGTGTCAAATGACGTCCTCATCAAGTATAGTGTCAAATGACGTCCATCAAATATAGTGTCAAATGACTTCCATCAAGTATAGTGTCAAATGACGTCCTTCAAGCATAGTGTCAAATGACGTCCATGAAGCATAGTGTCAAATGACGTCCATCAAGTATAGTGTCAAATGATGTCCTTCAAGTATAGTGTAAAATGACGTCCATCAAGTATAGTGTCAAATGACGTCCATAAAGTATAGTATTAAATGACGTCCATGAAGCATAGCGTCAAATGACGTCCATGAAGCATAGTGTCAAATGACGTCCGTAAAGCATAGTGTCAAATGACGTCCATTAAAATGGCCTCTGATTAAGCGCCTTACTCGCCACACTGGCGATGACAACAAGTTGAACATTTGCGAATTTTAAATAAAAGCGCCTTGGCTTTTAAAGTTGAAGACTTTTTGACAAATAAATCGCAGTGCATAGTAGTTGTTTTTTTTTTTTATCTTTGAAAGCTTTCAGAGTGTGATGAAAATTTCGAAAACAGAACATTCAATAGTAAATTATACGGTACTAAAAAAAAGTATCATAATATTATGTAAACCTGCGCAGAGGAAATATATTTCAAAAGGATTGAGGAGAACCATAGTTGTAACGCCGAGAGCTATTCTCACAATAAATGGTATATGCTTCTACTGATAAATCTTTCTCTAACCCTGAGGGGTCATCGATTAGAAACATACTAAAGACGTACGTACCATGGTTGTAGAGGGGGGGGGGGGGGGGTCGGTGCCATGCAGGGATCTACACTTAAGTTCATTGATGTCTCTTGACATTTACACGAACCTTTTTTTCCTTTAATGTTAACCCGATGTTTACTTTCGTTTTGCTCGTATCGACGTAAACAACAACTGCGAGACTGGGTGGTACTAGCTGGGGGTGTATCGATGTCGGTGATGATATGTTTCTGTAGGCCTGCTCTTGCTATAGAGAGGTTGCACACACGTGACCAAAACCACGTGATGTTTCATCCGCCGCCATGTTGACCGCCATGTTGATGCCCCATCGCCGGCCTTAACAACCGGCTAGGCAGTGGAGTCTTCAGTACAGTTTTGTGTTAGACTAGTTCCAGAATGTGTTCAGCTTATGTTAAAAGCCTCGCACCTACCGAGCAAGAACAATACATTTAAAAAAATTGAACTTTTATGCATTGAAGATCCGTATCTTCTTAGTGATCAGCGTCAACTTGTAGAGTAGATGATTTCTGTATTTGGCCAAAAATTGAAAACATGGACATAGTGAACTATTTAGTGGAGTATTTAGTCTTTTCGACCAACAAAGTGACACAGGAACAGATGAGAAACTATAAAAGCATGAAGTCATATGTATACTTTACGGATGGGCTTGTGTCCCAAATAAAATGCAGAGAATTTGGAAGCAAAGTCGTCGTTGTTGCCAAAGTAAGTCAATTCTATTCTATACTCACATACTGAATCTATACTAATACTATATAGATCTAGTGTATATAGTCTAGATCTAAATCTAATAGACTAAATATTATGTCTTATGATGTTTACCTAAATATTTAAATGACTTAGGGGTAAGCAGGGTATAAGTATAAGGCAGGTATCCCACTTTTTAAGACCTGTCCATTTTTCTGGATTTTACTAATCCAATATTAATAATATTGATGATTGTTCTAAACCATTCTCACATAAAATAAACACTAATTTTACATTAAATTTGGTGACTTGTTCTGCTCAGTGGTAGTTGATGGCAACATTTGGTATGGGTTTACCATGCTTAAAACCATGACGGTAAACCCATGATGAGCCCATTCATAAAATAAAAAAATCAAATAGAAAATTAGTACCACTATAAGGTACCAAACTTTTTAGGACCTGTACATTTTTGTTGATTCTAATAATCCAATGTTTTCTAGCTTGAATTATTTTTCCTTTTAATCATCTGCAACAGTTTGATTTGTGTTTATGTTATAGCCTCAATTTGTTAATTAATACTTGTCTTATTTTGCAGGTCAAGCATTCACTGCTGTGGACAAGTGTGTGATTGAGATAAAGTGTCCTTCATGCACTAAGGAGAAATTGTTGAGTGACATATCCAATAAGGAGGCCAAAAAGCTTGGTCTGGGACCAAATAAACAATTAAGTTGCACACACCGCTACTACTATCAAATCCAGACCCAAATGGCAGCTACCAAGTCTTCATATGCTGATTTTGTCACATGGACAACAAAAGATGTTCACATAGAAAGAATTTGTTTTGACAGTAATTTGTGGTCAAGCATCTCTGTTAAGGCAGCAGAATTTTTTCAGAAAATTATATTGCCTGGACTCTTGGCATGCTATTATACCAATAAAAAGGCATCTGGCATTACTAAAGCTGTTGGCTTACCACTGACAAAAAGAAATAAGCCTACTCTGAATAAGTTAAAATAAAAATGAAATATGAAATGTGTTTTTATTTTTTATTAAATATTAAAATACAACCTGGTAACAATAAATTGTGCTGACAACAATAAATGGCATTTTTAAATACTCAAATTAATCAAAAGGCACAATAGCTGGACAAAGATTAATCAATGCACAACAAGTGATCACTATATCATCTATTAAAGGATTGCCCTTTTCATTTAAATAATCCAGTGGTAAAGTGTCACTTAGAATTTTGTATTTTTGTCTAACTGACCCAATAACCCTTTCTACATGAATCCGAACATTTGCAATCTTTCTTGTCTCAGCCACTTCCAAAGCTGATAGTTGTTTTTTTCCCTTTGTAAAAGCAGGAATAGCAAGCTTTGCACAATAAAGCCCAACACTATCTGCTATTGTAAATCCCCTATCAGCCAAAACTAAATCTCCAGTTGAAAGTTTGTTTAAAATGCCACAATTTTCTGTTAAATATTTATCACTAACCCTACCACCCCAAGCCTTAGATATAAAAGATATAGTACATTGTGGAGTGATGCCTATAAGAAATTTAATGGTATTGTTGTGTTTATATTGTGACCAGGTGATTGCTCTAGCAGCTAGACTTGATGGTCTGTCAATAAAAATTTCAAAACAATCAATAATAACTGCTGTGTTTGCACCAAAGGAACGCTTGAAACAATTAGGCATAGTTTTTTGTATGTCCTCCCTTTCAGGCCACACTATAAATTGTCTAAGGTTGTGAGCCATATGGCGAACCCATTTCTCAAAAATTCTGCTGGCTGTTGACAGTGAAATTTTAAATCTATATGACAGATCTTGCAGTGGCAGACTAAGCCTTAATTTCATCAATGTTAGCACAAATTCCTGAAACTTGGTGAGACAATTATTGTGGTTATGATTTATAGTGCCACTACTGCTATTGAAAATAAGCATCAGTACACCATAAGAATGAATACCTGTGTAGAATTTGACTTTATCATCGTCATTAATGAAAGACTCTGGGGTAAGCTCAAAGCATAATACTTTTTCACGAAGCAAATAATTCTCACACCTTAACTGTTGCATCTCAAAAAAAAGAGAATCTATATTGACACCAATGCTGCTAGTGATAGTTTTTGTGCTATCCTTTGCATATTGATGACTAATAGCCAATTGGGAAGTGTAATCTCGAGGGGGGCGGGGTGCAAATCGAAAGTTTGAGGGGGGGGTGCAAATCAAAATCTTGAGGGGGGGTGCAAATCGAAAAGTTTGTCCCCGGGCGCCGGGAAGGGTCGCTACGCCTCTGCTTGTATTAGACGGTGTATTACAAGCTCGGAATCGTGGAGTATGTAGGCATATAGTATCTTTAGCCTCAGACCCTTGCCCTAAACCACTTTCCCTGAGGGTTGGTTGTCTTTTTAAAAAAATGTAATTTGAAATTTCTTTGCTTTTTTTTTTAATTTATATATTTTTTTAAATTACAAACATAATTTTACACACAAAATATAAATGTATTAGTAGCGTGCCCCCCTCCCCCCGGGAAAAAAAAGTCTAGAAGAAACCCTGATGGTCTGTCGGGTGACAATTGTATGTTGACATACATAGACCCCGTATGTTGACATACGAGAAAGATCATGGATGGCCTGGCACCACTCTCCGTGTCTGCCTCTATCTACAGCTCCGTGTCTGCCTCTATCTACAGCTCCGTGTCTGCCTCTATCTACAGCTCCGTGTCTGCCTCTATCTACAGCTCCGTGTCTGCCTCTATCTACAGCTCCGTGTCTGCCTCTATCTACAGCTCCGTGTCTGCCTCTATCTACAGCTCCGTGTCTGCTTCTATCTACAGCTCCGTGTCTGCCTCTATCTACAGCTCCGTGTCTGCCTCTATCTACAGCTCCGTGTCTGCCTCTATCTACAGCTCCGTGTCTGCCTCTATCTACAGCTCCGTGTCTGCCTCTATCTACAGCTCCGTGTCTGCCTCTATCTACAGCTCCGTGTCTGCCTCTATCTACAGCTCCGTGTCTGCCTCTATCTACAGCTCCGTGTCTGCCTCTATCTACAGCTCCGTGTCTGCCTCTATCTACAGCTCCGTGTCTGCTTCTATCTACAGCTCCGTCTTACCACAATACACACAACAATTTCTATTGATTTTTTCTTATCTGGGAAATAAAAGTTCATCCTCTCCAGTTTCTTATAAAGATTTTCTTCCAGGCTTTTATGTAACAACGCCTTGCGGGTCCGCGGTTTTTTTTAAATGGATGGTGGCGATTTAGTTTTGTAGGTCATGCATATGTGTGTATTTGTGTGTGTATGCTCTATTATTTTTGTGTTTTAACCTTTTTATGTGTACAGATAGGTTTGATCAATATTTAATTTACAAGAGAGTTTAAAAAATACAGTAACATGTTGTTAGATCTCTGTGGCAGATATTTTTAACGTACTACATCCATTGAGCGAAGTACATCATGAAGATACAGAAATCTGACACAGAGTTTGTGTTTTTTAGGCTACACGGAACTGCAGAAATCTGATACAAAGTGTGTTTTTTGAGCGAGCTATAGATCTAATATGTGGATACAGAAGTCTCAAAGTTTGTGTTTTTAAACGAGCTACACGGAACTGCAGAAATCTCAAAGTTTGTGCTTATTCGGCAAGCAACATGGAACTGCAGAAATCTGATACAAAGCTGCGATGCTATTCTCACACTGGATCTGCCTTGACAAAAAAAACCAACAATTTCTCTGGTTGTAACAATTATCATTTGCTGGCTGGGCGAAAATCTCTCTCATAAGTAAACATCGATTTGGAGGACATTTTTTATTCGGGCGATAAATATACCTGGATGTTGTGCTTGATTGCTCAACTCTCTTCAAAAATTAAATTGCGTCGAAAAAGCGAAAGAACAAAATAAAGAGTAGTGTTAAAGATTAAGAATCAATCATGTATATGTGTAAAACTTGTTTTTCCTTTAGACAGCCCATGTTATTATGTTGAGAAGACCAATGTAAAATGTGACTGTTTCAGAAGATTTACTTGCTTTAGGCGACGCGTGTACAATTTGTAAATTGTATGTAAATTTTGTCTATATTTTTAAACGGCTAATGTACAATATGCTTATATTTCAGAAGAAGCCTATACTAGCAGCAAAGTTACATTCTCCGATCCTATGACCAGTATTTCTTTCAGACATTTTTCTCCGGGTGGGGCACTTGAAACTTTCGGAGGGGCACACGTAAATTTCGGGGGAGGACTGACACTGGTTAAAGTATATATTATATATATATATATATATATATATATATATATATATATATATATATATATATATATATATATATATATATATATATATATATATATATATATATATATATATTTATTTATTAATATATATATTTAAATTTCGTTCAAGGGAAGGGCCAATGTATGTGCTCCCCCCCCCCCCCCCACACACAAGACGCCTGAAAGAGACAGCCCATGATGTTATCTGTTCAGCCCATGTGTGTAGCCTACATTAACTGTGGTGCACCAACGACCCCCAGAGGTTAAAAAAAAACGATCGACTGATGTGGCCTACACACGCTACACATTGAAGGTGGACACAAAACTTGCCTACATATAACTCACCCACGCTTAAACAATACCCCAAAATAGGAGTCAAACCTTTCCTCACACCCTGACTGCGACATTGGTCGACCTGACGATCGCTAGTTAACAAATTCTGATATTTTATGTTGGCATTCTATTTTATCTGTAGAATTGGGTTAGTCCGCCCACCCCTTTGCCCTCACCCCATCTGTAGAAATGTGTCCCACTTTCTCCGATACAATTACCGATGTTAGAGTGAGCAGTTCAGCATAAAATGAGATTACCTCGTTCCCTCCTAGCGGAACTGTCAGGTATTGATCTAAGGACAGAACGCAATTATCTCTGCGATAAATTAATCTTAGAAAACTTTTTCCATTCAAACCCTGCTCATTTATTTCGATACGTATACCGACAGCGTTGATACACGGGCGTTACGTGGCGCGTAGTTGCGTATCCATAAATGGAAATTGTTTATTGGCACTGCGGGTTTCGACAGTAGCATCAGTAGGTCGGGTGTCACTCGGTGCGGACCGCACCCCATCCCCATTCTTAGGCATAGTTGGTGCTTCAGATTGCGACGTCAGCGATACAACAAACAGTTAAGAATGGACGGGATGTAAGAGAGTAGGCTTCATATAATTCTTTTTTTTTTAACATCTTAAAAATGCATTTCTCGTATCAGCTTATATCTGTTTGGTTGGATGGATGTGTGTGTTCTGATAATAGATTATTTATATAAGAGTTTGAGTTTGTCCCCGGGCGCCGACCTTAGGCGGCACCAAAATGGGTTGGAGAAATAAATTGAAAGCTTGAAGGGGGGTGCAAATCGAAAGTTTTATGAGCGGGGGGTGGTTGCAAATCGAAAGTCTGAGGGGGGGGGGGGGGGGGGGTGCAAATCAAAAGTCTGGGGGGGGGGGTGCAAATCGAAAGTTTGTCCCCTGGCGCCGGGAAGGGTCGCTACGCCTCTGTTTTTGGGTGTTCTTCCATAGTTTTAGTTCCACCAAGAACAATCTGTAGGAAACCATTTTTTTTGTTGAGTTTTCTCATTTAGATGGCTTGGTGTTCCCAGCTAACGAGCCTCATCAGAACTCGGGGATAATCGGGTTAGAAATCATTCACACTATTAACTTTTATAAAGCGTTGAATGATACATTTAATTTTTTTTCAAATGCAGAATTGTACGTTTTCAATACCCCCTCCCCCACCTCACGTGGACTACATAGACTATTTTCACATTTTCACATATTTTGAAGAAAAAAAAAAAGCTGTAAGCACCAGCCTTAGCTTTAAAATGAATCGCTCACAATCATCAGAGACACGCACACACCAAGACCAGAGGAGACCCCCCCCCCACACACACACACATACACACAAATAGCCTACGCCACACACAAACTTTTCACATGTACAAACAGACGACATACATCGCAAAATGTGTGTGTGTGTGTGTGTGGGGGGGGGGGGTTCAAGCGGTCATTTTGCTTAGAATTTGTGACTGATGAGCCCGTTATGAAGTTTCATATAATTCACTTGGCTTGTCATTGAACATATTTTAAAGTTGTTTCGTCCTAAAAACTTGCGTTGTATTTTTCGAATATTTTCTCGCTTAGGCTACATCTTTTTAAAAAAAATATTAGGCCTTGGGATTATAATATATTAATTTTATTAAAGTATGCGTGTACTTATTAGCTTATGCTAAAAAAATGAAGAGCATTTGATAAACTACGTGTTTTAAACATAGATATATAATTTAAACTTACCTAATTTAAACTTTCTACTTACCTGAATGGCTCCCTGTTTGCTGATTGCGCTGGCCAGTTTGTAGGCGGGGTCATATCTAAACAAAAATAACGTAGCTACGATCACAGTAGTTAAAGCTACGGCTCGCCTCTTCCATGCTTTACCGCTAACCCATATAACCGAGCTGATATGACTTGAACTTCGATTTAAAAACGGTTCGGCAAAGTGCTCTATTTGAGATGCGCTATATCCAGATTTTGTGCAAAACATATGGATTTTTCGTATTTCGCCGTCGATAAAGTCTAATTTTTCTTGCAAAGTCATTTTTTTCCCTAGCTCTGAATGTTTGCTGCAATCTAGAGCACCTGTGTCTGCAGTCCCTGAAGCTGATGATTTATCTTTTACTTTATTTGTGCCAGCTACAGACACGCGTCTTGACAGTAAACTTGCCATCTTCGATTGATCCGCAAACCTAGTTTTCATCGTGGCAATAGGTTTGCAGTTGTGTCGTGAAAATAGTAAATGTCTTGTGCGAATAGGAGTCTGTGTTCACATTTTGTGTTATTTTACTTTACTTTCGATATCGCATAGCGATAGTAAAATTACTGAGTCAAAAAGCATGGATGGTAACAAATTGTTTTGGAAACTCGGAGCTTTCTCCAAATTTGATTTTAAAAGGTTTGGTAAGGATGCAGAACGATTACAGGTGAGTAGAATTTGACCAGATCACCTTATGTGAATTATTTATTTTAACTTGCAGAGCTTGTAGTTGTAGATAGTCCGAGTGGTGGTTAATTGCGAGACGCGAAATACGAAATTGCGAGGCGGTAAATTGCGAGAAGAAAATACTGACATAGATTCAATCTGCGAAATCAGGTAAATAGCGAGACATTTTTTGTTTCATACTTTTGGACACTTTTGGTAGTTTGTTTTTTTACCAAATGTGCGAGAAGAAAAGTTGTAAACTTGTAGGGTGTGGGGAAATTGCGAGACGCGAAAAGCGAAATGGCGAGGCGGGAAAATGCGAGAAGGTAATGCGAGACATACCTGCGGAATTAAGGGTAAATAGCGAGACACTTTTTGCGAAAAAAGTTTTTTCCTTTTTTTTTTCCATCTTTATTTATTTAAATTATTTTTTTTTGTTTTAAAATAAACAAGCATTTAGCCATACCCTTTAACACGGGTGTTGTATGTTGTTATTTTTTATCTAGATACTAAGAAGATAGATAGATCTATATCTAGATCTATCTATTTAACCCTTTCCCCGGCGACTGGGTGTAATCAACCCGAAGTCGCTTTATTATTTTGCTCATATCTTGAGTCTCGTTTTATACATTTTTCTGGGCCTCATTCCCATCTATAAGGTGGTTGGGATAAACACATTGGAGGTTGTAAATTTTAAAAATATGCGTAAAAAAAATTTTTATGAGGGTTTGAAATTTTTTTATACGGTCCCTGGCAACTGGGTGCTACACACCCGTACACAATTTTGAATGGAAAAAATATTTATAACTTATAAACTGGCTTCTAACAATTTGTTTTTTACTCATTGTGGGTTAAGTCATTGTGTTACATTTTCAAAGTTTAACTATAAATTAACAATCTGAAGGTATTTGAGTAACAAAAATATCAAACCGGATTGAAGTAATCAACTTTAGTAACAAAATAATAGAACATTAACACGTTTTAAAAATTTCCACCCCAGAGAGCACAGTTGTTAGATAAAATTAAAATAACTGGACATTTCCTTTTGCTGGCAGGGAACTTTTGTTTTCTTTGACAAAATATGGGCACCCTTTTAGTGGTGTTACATGAGTCACAGGTCCAAAACATTTGAATTCCATACTTATCGGAATTGCTTGGTATGTATTGGATAAATCTACTCCCACCTCTAAAATCAACCACTTGCTAATTAGTAATGATCTCTCCAGAAACATAACACCTTTCTAAATTTGAATGGAATATCTACCATAATGGAAGCAAATATACCATGAGCCTGATGGACTGTTAGTGTTATTGTTGTGAAGTGAATATGACCCAGAAGGTTTCTGAATTTCTTCATAGAAAATTCTGCCTTCAAAAACTTCCATAAGCAAAACTGAATCGACATACAACTAAATTATTATTCTGCAGAGTGCTAGTGTCTCCTCTTGCTTTCTCTCCATCCCTGCTAATGCAGTCAAATATTGTTTGTATTATTTTTTGTATTCATGCACAGAAGAAATATTTAGGGTCAGGCTGTTTATAAATTTCCTGGGATTAGCACTTCAGGCAGTGGTCTAGTGTATTGTTACTTTGTCTTTCCTGAAAATATTTCTTTTTCTTCACTTTGCACCAGCCGTTTCATTTCATTATGAGTGCCAACTGTTGACACATTATTGATAGTTGAAATGCAGTATATTGGGTAGACCTCGTCATCAGAGCTGCTTGATACTGATGGCTACCATTCTTCATCTTCTACCTCTGATACTAATAGTTCAGACTCAAAACTTGTTGGTCATTTTCACCTGCTATACTAAAACTGGCAAATATATTCCTTTATCATTAGCACTTGAGTTTAGACAAAAACGTTCAAGACTTGTTTCTGTTGTGTTCTCAATAACGTTTGTGATTATTTATAAACCTTACTCTCAGGGTCACAACCTATAGAACACCCACCCCACTCCCAGTTTGATCAATTGATTGCCCAGTATTAACTTCCAAGCAGCATTACAAAGTTGTTTTGCCTTTTTGTCCTCATTCGTACTCCTAATGAGGTTAATGTCAAGTTACTCTGAAAGGCTTGAATGTCTCTATCTACATTCCAGAGCTCCCAAAAAGAGTACAAATCACTATATATGTCCTCCCACAGGCAATCTTACCCCTGCATTTCATTAACCTATTGTAACTCTAAACTACAGTTCTGTCTGTAACTGCAAGTCAGAGCTCCAGCAAAGAGTATAAATCACTACATGTGTCCACCCACAGGTTAACTCTTGCTTGAGAATCCCATCAACCTGTAGTATCATATTGCAGCTCTCCCATTGACAACAACATGTCTTGTGTTCCCCATGGCCTCTGTGCCCTGAATACCTCAACTGTGTCAGTATTGTTACCCACCCCACAATGAATAAAGAAAAGAATTTACTATAAGAAAGTCATTGGGTGTGATCCACCCAGTTGCCGGGGACAGGGTACCAAATATGTTGCCGGGGAAAGGGTTAAAAATCCTAACATCGTTGCTGTGCTACTGTCATCGCCCGCTCTTATTAGCGAGAGGAAAAATTCCGTCTCAGTCGGCATTAATTTAAAAATCTAGCCCGCTCATGTTTATACAAACGTGAGCTGTGTCATTGTGAATTGGTATAATCTTGTCAGCAGGACAGATATTTTGCAACATCTATTTATGGATTTTTGTACTTGCAAAAAGTGTAAAAGTATAAACAATTCTAAAAAGTGCAATTAATTTTTTTATTAAGTAATTTTAATTACAAACAAAATTTACAAACAAAATCTTCTGAAACAGTCCTCAAACACACCTCGTGACACCATCTTTCACACATAGTACACCCAACCCAGTTCATTAGACTCCCATTTATACATTTTTCTTTTGCTACTTCTTCCAATCCACATTCACAACATTTCACATTCTCATCACAGTTGACCTCCTCGTTCATCCCACAAACAACACTGGCACCCATGTTCTCATCATCCGCACGCTCGACATCTGTTTTCCGTTTTTTATAATTTGTATTTTTTATCATTTCTGTAATTTTGGCAATGTCTTGCTCATTGTTGTCACCAGCAGTTGAGTTTTTTTAAAACATCGATATTTTCCCAAAATCTTGTCTAATTTCGGTCAAAATAGAGTATTTTAATCAATTCCTATTACAATGTATTAAAACAGTTTTCTAAAACGCGAAAAAACGTCTAAAATTCTTTTTCTAACATTGCTTTTTTATAGTGTGACTTCACATCTAACCCCCCCCCCCTCCTCCCCCTCATCACACATCGTCATAAAATTACAGACCCCCCCCCCCCCTACGAGTGTGACGTCATTTATGGAAGACCCCAAATAACACCACCACCAAAACCAAAAAATTCAGATAAGTTCAACTTGGTTTTAAAAATATTTGAAGTAGGCCCATAGCTTACGATATAGCACGAGCAACTGATAATATCGGTGACGTCACTTTATTTTGTTGTATCCAAATGATGTAGGCATTTCCTTGTGCTTAGATTTATATAGTAAAAAAAGCTAGAAAAAAATGTAGGCGGCGGCTATAATACAAAATTTCTATGCAACAATAGCAAATATGTTTGCGGCGGCAGCGGATCCGGGCACGGCGATCTTCAAAGACGGTAAATCAGGCGGCCTCGGCGTTCCACACAAAAGAAAGAAGTTGATCTATCGTCGGCGGTATTTCCGTCGGTTTCGAACTAGGTGGTATTCTAAGTCGACACAAAAGATGGGGGGAGTTGACAAATCATCAGTATGTCTAGCAACGGAAAAATCGGAAGTTTTAACAATGTAAACGAAACGTCTTTGAAGTCTGGACCAAATACCAATGAAAATCGGGTGCGGTAAATTTTTCGCAGAAATCCTCGCATTTCAACACCACCCAGCGTAAGTATCGGGTTGTGGTAAAATGCGAGACAAAAAAGTCACGTGGCCGACCGTTTTCGCGCCCTTCTCGCATTTTCCCGCCTCGCCATTTCGCCTTTCGCGTCTCGCAATTTCCCCACACCCAGATCTAATCTAGATCTAGGGTATAGTCGTTGAGTAATACTGACTGTATAGTGTATAGTATACAAGTTGTTTGGTTTGCAATACAATATGAATACAAGTTGTATAAAATGTATTGTGAACCAAACAACTAGAATAGAGCTATAGCACAGTGATGTTCAAAGGCAATATAAATCGTGCGGCTTCCGTGTTCTTTTGTGTTCAGCTTGCATTTACCACCAAACCTTTTTAAGTTTCACTTAACTAAATAAATTCCTAATGTTTTATTTTAAACATAATTTAAAATTTCCACCGACAGAGAGCTTGAATAGTTGAAAGATTTTTTGCTGTATTTTTAAAACATTTATGATTAACCTTATGTTTGTGTGTTTTTATTTTACTTTTATACAAATTAGATATAATAGTGGTTTCAATTAAAACTTTATGATTTTATGCTTTTGTTGTATTTGACTTTAAACATATTTTTTTTTCTGTGTTATTAAAACATTGCTGTTTATCCTCAATTTGTGTGTTGATGTCATGATTTTAACAGAATTATACCTCCCCCCCCTCCCCAACGTCTCTCATGGTCACAAAAAGTGGGACCCAACACAAAAAATGTCATACCTCACCATACCAGTACCACCCATCTCAAAACTATAAATCGCAACAAAACAAAATTACTAAGATTGGTCTTTTCGCTGAAGTCGGTCAAAGTTGAGAATGCCTATTTTAAAATTTATTGTAATAGAGACATTTTTTTTACTAATGTGAAGCAACATCTTAAATTAAGTTTCTTACATTATTTTTAAAGAGTGTTATCACAATTTCTAACCCTGCACTTTGGAGTGTAACATTATTTATGAACGACCCTAATAAAAAAAATAGCACCTTTGGGAAGCGAGCGATGTAGTGAACAGAGTTCGTGAACCCTAGGACTAGTAGGCATTGCAACTTATCTATCTATATATATAAAAAGCAATGTATGTCCTTCTGTTTGTTTGTTTGTATTTTATGCATTACTACACCTTTCATCCGATCGGCATGAAACTTTGGGAAGCTGTTGAGGATACCCCTACAAAGTTTTCTGCGGGATATATACAGTATTTAAAAGTCAATTGCAGTTTGACACGGTTCATCCGAGTGCCTTTAAACTTTGGGGAGTTCAAGAGAATATTCCTGAGAAGGTTACAGTTTAGTTTAAACAGTGCCAAAGACTATGCATAAGATTGGGTTTAATAGGAATTCACATTATCAGACGCATTTGCAGGCACACCGGTAAGCTGCGATTTGGCTCCCACGACATCCTATGAGCACTATTGTGCCTACATTAGTTTTAAAGAGCACCCTACAATAATGACAAGCGGCACACAACATTTGATGGTTAAACCAAGCAGGGGCCGTATGCGGCGCCCCTGCAGTAGTGTAATCAGTTGCTCATGAGAGCGCCCCGACACTTAGGTGGTTAGTGATTACCGTTGATATTACGGTGAGTAATGTACGCTCAAGGCTTTCATATAGCACGCCCCATGGTGGTTTACATTTAAATAACTGTTTAGAAAACAAGAATATAGGATTGGTAAAGCATTGATGAAACCCTTCAGATATATTTCGTCAGGCTTTATTTGCCTTTATGCATTACTACACCTTTATTCAATCACCATGAAACGTTTGGAAATTGTTGAGAATACTCCTGGGGAGGTTTCTGCGAAAAAAAATTGAATTTCGCACGGGCGGCGCCTTGGCAGGGTGCGATTCGGCGCCCCGGGCTATCCCGTGAACGCTATGGCGCCTACGAGTGTTTTTAACAGTGCTATAGACTATGGATAAAATGGGGCGTTATATTCATTCACTAAATTGAATCAGGCGCTTTCGCCGGCCCCTGGCAGGGTGCGATTGGCCCGGGGCTATCCTCAGACTTTCTTCTAACCCCTGCGGCAACGCGCGGGGACGGGCACGCTAGTACTTAATATTTAGACCTTGTGCAAACATTACCGAAATTAATAAATCTTTATATCAGTTAGGGCCTAACACACCATGTTGTTGAAATAGTAAATTGAAGGAAGTTTTGAGAGGTCGACTAAATTTTTGTCGACGTCCACATGGGAGGGGTGGGGTACGACGAAAGTGGACGCGTGTGGTTGGCGGGAGAGGTCAATGATCCGAAACTTTTGTGGATTTTATTTAGATGAAGCTTATTTATTTTTGTGTTAAAATCTAGGTAAAGGGGCAGTAGTAAGGGTGGCCTTTGATTGCCAACATCGGTAAAATCTCTGCGAGGGGCGAAATTTGTGAGCTTCATATCCTCATTGTAAATTGAAGATAGCCAACAAGCTTTCAGTAGATCTAGGGCATTCAGTGGTTTAGTCCAGCGAATATTCTGGGGGACTACATCATATCGAATAACTAGATCTATTAACTTGTATAAATTAAATATTAACTGAACCATCATTTTATTTTTCTCATCATTTTATTTTATTAGTGGTTAGTAGGCCCTATATCAAGTAGATCTGACTATACTATCTAGATATTTAATTATATATCTAAATAGAAAATATTAATATTCCGGATTGTCGTTAGGCCTAAACAAATTAATAAAATATTGTGTCCAGCGAGTTCGCGTTTTATGTAATCTGGTTGTTTAGGCCAAGTACTAGGTTAGTTAAGTTTAAGATCTAGAATCTAGTACATTGTATAATTCTATACTAGAATCTAGATCTATATCTAGTTTTTTTAGCCTAATTGATGGATTCGGGAAGTGTTTAACCATTTAATTAATTTTTAAATTCGGGTATTTCTACCTAGATCTAGATTCTAAGTATTCTAAGTACCTAGACTTAGTCCGATCACTAAGGCCTATGGGTTTGTCGGTTTGTTTCGCCACATCGAGGTTCGTAGTATTACCATTAGCTCGCAACTCACGGTTCACATTTTACCTGATGTGTTTTTCGGCGGTACATTTTTAGTTCGCACTGTACCCAACACTTTAAATGAATCCGGCGTACAAGGAGTCGATGTTCAATCAACAATACTGAAAACCAGACGTTGTTTAATGATCCCTATTTTATTTTCCATAATATATTCTAAAAACAAAAATGACTAGAAAACTAGATCTAGATTTTATTAGAGATAAAATAGATAAATCTAGGTCTAGGCTAAATCTCAGAAATTTTTCTTGCCTTGAGGCCTGAGATTAATCAAGATACTATTCAATTCAATTCAAGTATTCACTATTCACAAGTATTCAGAGACCAGAGATAAGCCCCAGACTATCAGGACCAAGAGGCATAGACAAGTAACTAACTAGTATTACTAATAGTACTATGATTGAACTTTAGTTAAATAAATGGTAAGTTATCATGTTATGAACTTATGTGCATTCATTTATTTTTTTTCATGTTTATCTAGATCAAAATAAAATATTAGTCTATCTAAAATAGTTCTAGATCTAGTAGTAGCCTAGCTCAATGAGATGCACACATTACTATTAAAATTTCATATTTTTTTCAGTGCAATGGCAATGGATGAATTGTTTAAAAACCTACCAGTAGAATTTGTTGTCAAAAATCGACCTCCCGGTGATACGGTTTACCTATTTTCATGGGATAACGAAATAAACAAAGGTTGTTTTCTCATTATTAATAATATTATTATTACTAAGAAATGTTATCATTAGTATAAATAAATATTGCATTAAAGAATGTAAATCACTAGGAACTTCTAAAAATGTGTTAAAAATATTTTTTAGATGACTGGAGAGCAGACGGTTACCGGTGGAGACAAGGAGGTTCAAGCGCGAAAGACAACTTAGCTAGAAAGTATTTCAAAATATACACGGGGCCAGGTAGATGGAGCAGTGAATTCACACGCACTGCTATCTTTCACCCTGACCACCCTAGGACTGTCCTGATACAATACTCAGGTGACGAGACCAAGGCAGTAGACTTTGCCCATGGGAATTCAACAAAATCATCCTCACATTATGTCAGAACTCGGCCTGGCCTCCTTAGAAAAATTAAAGAGTGTGCAGGTAACGGAACGGCACAACAGTTGTTCCAAGAGCTGACCAGTGAGAGTCAGTGCAGCCCAACATCGGCTCCACGTAATAAGGAGCAGGTGCGCAACGCACTGAAAGTAAATAGACGCAAGTTGAAAAATTCAAATGATGCTTTGTACAATCTGCATGAATTTGCATATGAGACTAAGTTTGTACGCTACATCACAACCTTCCCAGATTTGACAGCAGTGATGTGGATGGATGAAAGTGTTCAAGTTTTTCAGGAGACTCTGAGAAACTCACATACTGTCCAACAGCTGTCTTACAACACATTTAATCTCGGAGATTTTTTCATCTCAGTTCTTCAGTTTTGTGAGCTTGAATTTGTGAACCCACCAGTTGTGCCCCTTGCCTTTATGGTACACAAAAAAAAGACAACCAAGGCTCATGAAATTTTTTGGCATCACATGAAATTAGCTTGCCCTGAGCTAATAGACTGCAAGCAAGTTGTAATTGTTACAGACCAAGATAGCTGTATATCTGAGGCCATCAGCTCAAGTGTCCCTCACCTGCCACAGTTCCTGTGTTGGAGTCATGTTATACAGGACTGCAAGCACTGGCTGTGTTTAAATGGACTGAATTCCTCAGATGAGATTACACATTACATAGACACTCTTCAATCGCTCTTGGAATCTACCAGTGAAGCTGCATATAAGGATGCCTTATTAACTCTTATGCCTAAATGGAACTCGCCTTTTTTGGACTATTTTGTAAAAAATATCCACAATGTTATCCATAAGTTAGGGTCCTGGGTGTTAAAAGAACATGGGTTAATAGAAATCAGTGGGAACCAGTGTGAAGCTCTTCATTCTCTTCTTAAAGTTCTTGAAGATTGGAAGGAGCCTCCCATTGATTCCATAGCACTGAGCTTGTACAGGCTTGCAGAGTTCAACAACACAGAAATCCTCAGAGGACGAAAGCTATTAGGGGAGTATCAGCTGCGACCAGACCTCCAAAGAGTGTATAATGGTGATGATTCGTCTCTAGCACCAGAGACTAATGTCCAGCAGGGCAGTGGGGCAGACAGGAAAAAATCTGCTGGACCTTCTGTGTCCCTCTCTAGTGTCAGTCCAACAAAAGTAGGGCAACAGGTAATTGAGAGACAACATGCTAGGGATTCTGTATAAGCAGTGTTGCTTGTGAAAGGATCTCAATGTGGGCTAGGATATTCATTTCTTAGCTCTGTGACCACTGCATTCTGACATCCAGAAAATAATTGAAACTGTAGATACATGAACTTTGTTTAATTTTTTTTTAATTTAAAATGTTTTTTTTTTTTTTTTATTGTTTTTACTAAGATGCAATTCAAACTCATTGGTTCAATTTTTTAAATACATATTTTAAGCTACCTAATGCTATAAATGTTGTATAAGTCAGTGGTTTAATTCCCCTTGTAACTTAAAATTTGTAATACTATTGTACTGACATAGAAATGAAGATTCTTATTTTGTTTTTGCCACTAGTTTTACCAAATAATACTCCTGAGATATTAAACATTCATGATAGCAGACAAATTACAATTCATTATATAACACTTACTATGCACTGTTTTATTGCTGATTATTTGGTCTCTTGTTATTGATTCTGTTGATTTGACTTGCATTTAATTAGTTGCTAAAGAAAAAATAAACTTTCCAGGTGATTAAACAGAGACCTGCAGCTCAAGATTCTAGGGTTGAGTCCAAGCCAGCAGCTACAAGTTCCAAGACCAGTGATATCCCAGCTGGTCAAAATAAAAACAAAAAGAAGAAGAAAAAAACAGACGCCCAGCTTGCTGCCGTCAAAGATGAAGAGGTGACACACTCATTACTGATGTTCTAAACACTAGTCTATACTCTTGTTACAGCTATGTTAATAGGCCTTAGTCTATACACTCATTACAATTGTTGTCTACACTAGTCTATTCATCCCTTACTGCTGTGTTACAGGGACTAGTCAATACATCCATTACAACTGTATAGACAGTAGTCTATATAACCATTACAATTTACACCCATTACAACTGTTAAAGACACTAATCTATACATTCACTGCTACTGTGTTTTTGACACTAGTCTATAAACCTAAAAGTATTACAGCTTTTTATCTAGTCTGGTCCTTTGTCTTTATGAAGATGCCGTAACGTTCACTTTGTTAAGAACCAATGCTATAAGAAAAAAGATTTTATTTTAAAAAAAAAGATGAACTGGTAGATCTATATAAAAGATGTATAAATCAAAATGGTGTTATTTAACTTATTATAAGCCTGGGTTTGATTTTGAAACTTGATTGCTAACAAAAATGTATTGTGCTATGATGTTTTACAGATCAGCTTATATTTGTTTTATTCTGAATTTTTTATCTTAGATAAGACACTTAAGAAATAAGTATCACATCCACACAAATGGCACAGATGTACCAGATCCACTAAGGGATTTTGATGAGCTGAAGACTGTGTATGGTGTCAGTGAAGTTATTCTACACAACATAGAGAAGTTGGGCTACAAGGAACCAACTGGTATCCAGCGACAAGCCATTCCAGTTCTGTTACAGGTCTGGGGGATTTTGGCTTTGCTAATATTTACAAGTGTTTTCTTTAGTTATCTAAATTTAGATCGAAGAATATTTCAAATACAGTGGTGTACAGTTGGTTGGACAACTAGTTGATCTGACTATTGCTGTCAGACAGAATCCAAAATAATAGAAACAAATCCTTTTACATAAGTCTTATATATTTTGCATATTTGGATGGCATACCTTTTAACAACCATCAGTTAACATGAGAGAGTACCACTTGGTTAAATAGAGCGTAATTTAAAGCCTTATAAATAATGGGCTGCTTCGATATATTTTCATTGTAAGTTTGGAAATTATACTAGCGACGCCTACTGAGAGATTTTACGATAATATGCTTGAAAGAATCTCTTAATGTTCTTGTAGGGTCGTGATTTGATGGCTTGTGCACCCACTGGCTGTGGAAAGACAGCAGCTTTCATTATCCCAATACTACATCACCTGAAGGAGCCCCAGGGTGGGGGATTTCGTGCTCTGGCTCTAGCCCCCACCAGGGAGCTGGCCAAACAGGTGTGTATGCTACATGTTATTTTCTGCCTGTAATATAAGTATGCCTCCTTCAAGTTTTTATCATTTTGTTTTTGTTTGTCAGATTTTGAGGGAGTTTAGGAAACTGTCCAAAGGCTCAGGACTTAGGAGCTGCTACATTGAGAAAGAAATATCAGCTATAAAGAAATCTCAGCAAAGTTTTGGTGAGCTGCATATTGGATTTTTAGTTGAATTGATAGATTAATCCATGTAATATATTTAAGTTTACAGGTCAGGATTATACTTTGCTAACTGTTGAGCTTACTCTGTTATGGCTTAATCATAATCTTTTTTTTTATTTGTTCCACCAGACATTTTGGTGACAACTCCTAACAGGCTTGTGTACATGTTACAGCAAGATCCCCCACTGATATCTGTCAGCAAGTAGGCAAATGTTTTCTAGATTCTAACTCTTGCTTGGTTTGTTCATATGTTAGCAAGTAGGCAAATGTTTTCTAGATTCTAACTCTTGCTTGGTTTGTTCATACGTAAGCAAGTAGGCAAATGTTTTCTAGATTCTAACTCTTGCTTGGTTTGTTCATACGTAAGCAAGTAGGCAAATGTTTTCTAGATTCTAACGCTTGGTTTGTTCATATGTTAGCAAGTAGGCAAATGTTTTCTAGATTCTAACTCTTGCTTGGTTTGTTAATGTTAGCAAGTAGGCAAATGTTTTCTAGATTCTAACGCTTGGTTTGTTCATATGTTAGCAAGTAGGCAAATGTTTTCTAGATTCTAACTCTTGCTTGGTTTGTTAATGTTAGCAAGTAGGCAAATATTTTCTAGATTATAACTCTTGCTTGGTTTGTTCATATGTTAGCAAGTAGGCAAATGTTTTCTAGATTCCAACACTTGCTTGGTTTGTTCATATGTTAGCAAGTAGGCAAATGTTTTCTATATTATAACTCTTGCTTGGTTTGTTCATATGTTAGCAAGTAGGCAAATGTTTTCTAGATTCTAACTCTTGCTTGGTTTGTTCACGTGTTAGCAAGTAGGCAAATGTTTTCTAGATTCTAACTCTTGCTTGGTTTGTTCATATGTTAGCAAGTAGGCAAATGTTTTCTAGATTCTAACTCTTGCTTGGTTTGTTCATATGTTAGCAAGTAGGCAGATGTTTTGTAGATTATAACTTGTGTGTTTATATTTTTGTTTTGTCATGTTAAAGCGTCATGCACAGAAATCTTAGAACCAAATTGACTGACAATTTTCTTTTTCCCCCAAGTGTTGAGTGGCTGATTGTTGATGAATCAGACAAACTCTTTGAGACAGGAAAGAATGGCTTTAGAGACCAGGTACAGTTGTTTTAATAAGTTGCAACAACAGGCTCAACAGTTCTTTACAATACCTCCTCACCCTCGTCAACTTCTACAACAGTTCTACAACTTGTCAACTTAAACAGAAAATAATCTTTCTAAATCTACCATAGTTTCCTATTTTATTTTGTCCAAACATTTCTAAAAATCTTACAGCCGTTTATATTTGACATTGTTTATATCCAGTAATGTAATTATTTCCATCAAATATTGAAATAATAATTGTTTATATCCAGTATTGTAAATGTAATTATTTCCATCAAATATTGAAATAATGATTGTTTATATCCAGTATTGTAATTATTTCCATCAAATATTGAAATAATATTAATAATTGTGTATATCAAGTATTGTAATTATTTCTATCCAATCTTGAAATAATAATTGTTTATATTCAATATACCTCAAAGTTTTCCAGCTAAAACTGTTTCAAAAGTCATGTCTTGTTTACTTTGACCCATTCATTATCACAAATTCCTATGCTTGATATTATTAGAAAGACCTATGACCAAATAATTTGATATTCCATTTCAATGAGCCCTATTGTATCAACAGCTAGGTGCCATTTACAAAGCCTGCAGTTCTAGTAAACTCCACCGTGCCATGTTCAGTGCCACATTTGCCCAAGATGTAGAGGAGTGGTGTAAGCTGAGCTTAGATAATGTCATACAAGTTCACATTGGGGCCAAGTAAGTGTCTGTCGTAAACAAATATTTATCTAGCTAAATAACTTTAACTTGGCTATTCGAAGTTATGTCAAAAGCCTTGTTGATAGTATGAAATAGAACATAACATTGCTGTATTGTAAATATCAAAGCTGATAGTTGTATCCTCTGGACAGGAACACAGCAGTAAACACAGTGGAACAGCAACTCCTGTTTACAGGTGATGAAGAGGGCAAACTGATAGCATTTAGGAATTTAATAGCAGAGGTCTGTATACACTTATGTCCTTAACCAAATGGCTCTTTATGCTCTAACTCTTGAACATTACTTGCATTTATTTAGAATTTCCTATTTCATGACAAAATTTGTACACTCTGTGCTTGCTAACCAAAAGTTGTGAGTTTAGAGACCATTGAGTGTTTCTGGACTAAACTGCCCATCATGGCCAAACCAGGTACAGATTAAACCCTGGTCAAGAAGACAGTTTGTAATGTCTGTTTTATCTCCACTCCTCAGGGAATATCCCCTCCAGTGCTTGTGTTGTTAGCTTTTCTCTCCACTCCTCAGGGAATATCCCCTCCAGTGCTTGTGTTTGTCCAGTCTAAAGAGAGAGCCAAGCACCTGTACACTGAACTCATGTATGACAACATCAACATTGATGTCATCCACGCGGACAGGCCGCAGGACCAGAGGGACGCTGTCATCAAAAACTTCCGCATTGGTCAGACCTGGGTGTTGATCTGTACAGAGCTCATGGGCAGGGGTATTGACTTTAAGGGAGTCAATTTAGTCATCAACTATGACTTCCCCACCAGTGCTGTCAACTATATCCATAGAGTTGGTAAGATTTGGGACACTAGTTTTAGAAGCATTTAGTTCAATGAATACCTGGAATGTTTTCAGCATAATGCAAAAGGGTTTTTAAAAATTGTTTTATTGGTTTTATGGTATTTGTAACCATTGTTTATTATTTTACCATAACTGTGAGTCAGTATTAAGAAGATGATCTTGAGCTGCATACTTTTGTATTGTTTAGGTCGTACTGGACGTGCTGGCAGACCAGGCAAGGCCATCACATTTTTCACAGAGGCTGACAAAACCAACTTGAGAAGGTGATTTTAAGGCTTATTATCTGGACAAAAATGGTTCAGCCTACACACATTTCATGACTTCCTTTTAAAGATGGTTTTTTTGTTATACTTTACAAAGAAATAAATATCCATAGTTTATGAATTAGCTTTATCTAGTGAAATGTGGCTTTAAGTTATTATAAAAAGACAAATGATTTATTTATAAACTTGTAAAATAATGAAAAAAATTTGCTTACCGTACAACACAACATAATGGCCTAAATAAATGTTTCTCTCCAGCATAGCAAACATGATCAAGCAGGCTGGATGTCCAGTTCCTGAGTACATGATAGCCATTAAAAAACCTAGCAGGTAGCATATGCACAATTCTAACATTACTAATTAAAAGAGCATTGACATTACCTCTGTTAGAGACAAAAATGTGTTTTTATTCATAACTCCCAAAAGTTGTTTTTTTTTTTTTAAATTTTTATTTGCTTATTGTATTACAAAGTCAAGTTACCCTTATGAATCTGATGGTGAATAGGAAAGCAGAATTAGAGTTCACCTTTTTCTGGGACTTCTTCATTGGAATGAATAGTGTGGTCAGTTTTATACCCAGTCATATTAACGTTCCCTAACTTAAAACAAGTTCCTTTCTTCATAACTGGCTGGACTTAAAGACATCCTACAGACTTGAGTCTGTACTATTGGGTACATGCCACATCATCCTATTAATCTATACAATATCTATACATTTCTAATCCTTTTGACAGATATATTGTGTAATTCTCTATTAAGGTTGTTGAATAATGTTGTTATTGTTTAACCATGGACAGAAAAGAAAGGCGAAAGTTAGCCACCCATGTGCCAGAGCGTAAACAAATCCTTACTATGGACCCCAGGGAGTACGAGAGGTTACAGCGTAAAAGGTATGCTATCTTTGGTTATTACTATCTTTGTGTCATTGGTATCAGATAGGTTTTACCTTTTACCAAGGTTGTGTTGAACTGATGTGTTTAGACCTTAGAGCATGTGTTTGTGATGGTGCAGCTTTCTTGTTTTGTTTTGTCCTCAGTAATTAGATGAAAAGACTATAAGCAATTGTTTATCAATGACTGAAAGAAAGAGTTTATTATTATTTCAGAAAATTTAGCCACAAAAAGAAGTCGAAACCAGCCAAAAAGCCAAAGACTGAAAGCTGAACTCTGTTACACTGATGTTATTTGGATGCGTATAGTTTTAAAATTGATATAGCAATTTCCAATGTTGAATAAAATTTTAATCTGCAAATGGATTAAGTTAAATTCAATTTTAGGTGTGTCAAGTGGAATCAATCTCTGTGTTTAGAATTCCTTCAAAACGTGGCAATTCATTACTGTTGCCAAGGTCTAGTGCAAGGAGTTTTCAAAACAATGTACTTTTGTTGTGGGTCTTATCCAAGTTAAAAAAAAAATTCATTTAGTAAAAACACTTGAAGAAATAGTTAGGTGGCATATATATACAGATTTTCCAGTTGTGTGTGAAATTTAGCCTCTTGACCATGATTAGCCAACCTTTGGTTGTTCCACATCCAGAGTTTCTTCCAGGCATCTTATCTACTCTTCCCCCCCCCCCCCCCCCCCGAACGAAATGGAATTTATATGGTAAACATACTTGCACCAGTGTCCGCCTACCCCGGAAAATGTTGACCCCCCCCCCCCCCCCCCGAGAAAAAAGTCTAGAAGAAACACTGTTGACATCTTGTTTGGGTGCGAGTATCTTTATGACACCTGTTTTATACATACAGGTGTTGGGTTTTTTATTTGCCTGTCTCATAAAAAATTATGGGGTCGAATATAAACCTACGGATATAAATCAACCGACCAAAATACTATAGGTCACTCCAGTAATTGCAAATTACACCAGCAGGTCAACATACAGCTGTAACCTTTGACACCCAGTGACCTTCTTTACAACCAATGTTAGGTAAGGAATGTACCACCTGATACAAGAAACTAGATCTACATAGCCAAGTACTCGAAAGGCTACTTTAAAATTCTAGTTGATTTTTTTTTGTAAATTTATTTTTTATCTCAATCCCTTTCAAGTGACGAAGGACTTGTAGCCTGATGACCAGAGTTACAATCTAAAAACTATTCTGATTTCCTTGAACTTGAAGGATATTAGTGTCAACAATAGTGGACTCCTTTTCGTTTTTTTCTATAAAGAACAATCCCTGTCATTGTCACATGAATGTAAACAAGCCTAGCATGGCATGGGAAAGAAGTGGGTAGGTCTATACATAACATGAAAATTCTAGAGAAGACCATTCAAACACATCTTTTTGTAGACAGAATAGCAAAAAAAAATTAAATAGTCATCCGTAAATGAGGTACTAGTTTTACCCCCCATACCATTACACCTCAGCCCCTTCTCAAAATTTTTAACGCGTGAGCTTGTTTTCTAAAACTGAGTAATTTAAATGTAAACAAAGCAGACGCTATATTATTGGATCAAAATTGTTGGGGCGTGGGTTTGTCCACACTACCGCCCAGACAACCCCCCCCCCCCTGGGCTTGAGGTATGAAAACTGAGTGTACGTTAACCACCCTCCGTAATGATACGGTAGTACAGTCTATATTTCGACGACCATCGTATCCATAGTGTAATGCACTCTTTGCAACAAAAGTGGGCGTCATAGTGCTTACAGGGATGCCCGTGGCGCCCTGGGTCACTCCACCGCCGGGGCTCCGGCGAATGCGCCTGTCTGGTGCATTTATACCGTTGAATTGTGTAGTATCCCTGATCTTCTAAGTAGGACGCCCAAGCAACGAAAACCAAGTGCTAAGATAGCCGCTCGGGAACTCTCATCCTTCTTTTATTTGTGTATACCGTCGACCTATATAGAACCTTCCCAAGAGTATTCTCTTTAACTCCCCAAAGTTTCATGACAATCAGATGAAATGTGCAATAATGCAAAAAGATACACATTTTTATATAGCCTATATAGATTACAAAGTGGGTTATATACAGTGACAGATCAGCAAGTCACCGTGATTGATTTAGAATAACGATTGTCGATTATTGGGGGAGGAGGGGGGGGGGGGGTGTTAGAGTCCTAATATAGTTTGGCGGCTTATGATGAATGGGGAGTAGAGAGATGAGATTTGTCTAATCTAAGGTGTAGACCCTCACACATTGTTCTACGGACCACTGGAAGGTATCGTTACAAAACACCATAGACCTACTCTAGACAGCATGAAAGTTACAGGACACGATCCTGGACACCATTACAAGACCATACCACAGGAACAACAACAACTTTATCACAAGCTCAGGTTTTAGTTAAACGCTACAAAATTTTAGTCTTCACTTAGGGGTCATCCATAAATGACGTCACGCTTTTTTTGACGATTTTTACCTCCCCCCTCCCCTCCGTCACACGTCGTCACAAAAAAGTCAGACCCCTTCCCCTAAAATGACGTCACACCTCAGCCTACAACCTCCCTCAAAATTTCTATTTAATTTTTCTTACAACATCGATATTTTTCCAAAACCTTGTCAGAACTCTGTCAACATAGAGTATTTTGATCAATCCCTATTACAATTTATTAAAACCGTTTTCTAAAACGCGAAATAACGGCTAAAACTCGTTTTCTAATATTGCTTTTTTTATTATACAAAAAAAGTGACGTCACACAATCTCCCCCCCCCCCCTCTTCCTCATCACACGCCGTCACAAAATTACGGACCCCCCCTCCACCCTACGAGTGTGACGTCATTTATGGACGACCCCTTACCAAAAGGGGCAACAAGCCTACACTACGTATTCAAGGCTACATAGGTTACATCTCTCTTGTGTCTGTGATGGTTCGTCCATATACGACGTTAACTTTAGATGGGAGAGAGGGGGTAGGACTTAAATGACGATGTGTGACGTGGGGAAGAAGTTCAGAAAGTGTAACGACACAAATTTGCATGTTAATTGCGAATGTCAGAAAATAGTTTTAGCCATTATTTCGGTTTTTTGAGTGTTAAATATTCTAAAAAAAATGTAATAGAATTTTATCAATATAGGCCTACTCAAAGTTACACGAGCCCGGAAAATATTTCATGGTTGTATGTTAAAGTTGACGTTATTTACGAGGTTGATCTGTCCTTTTTTGGGTGGGGGGGGGGGAGGGTAAAATACTTTTTGAAGAATGACGTTCTTCCTGGATGGCCCCTAAGAGTAATACGCAGTGTTTCTTCCAGGCATCTCTTTCAGGGGGGGGGGGGGGGGAGAATGAGTTTACCGTCCCCGAACGAAATGGAACTTATATAGAAAATATTTACTTTTTACAATGTCCGCCCCTCCTTTCCTCCCCCCCCCCCCGGAGAAAAAAGTCTGGAAGAAACACTGCTAATACGGCATTTGCTAGCTGCCTATCTGAAATAAATCGACGAGATCTTAACCCATGTCCACACTGATCAGCTTTTGCCTTTTATTTACTAACCTTATCAAAGCTTGACCAACACACGTTACCCCAACATACACATTTCTATAATAGTGTTCATGTGTTTTAAAAGTGTGGTCAACAATACACTATCTCGCCCCCACCTTCTTCCCCCACTACACACACTGCGAGTCTGAATTCTTATCAGAGCCTATGTTGTATTGAATGACCATTTCGCGTGTCTGGGCGTCTGACATTTGATCAGTGGCAGTGACCGCTCGGCGAACAGATCATGTAACATCGTTAATTAATCTAATCAATTTCATCCCACAGTCAAACACCCGATAACCATGCCATAAATCAGCCACGCCAGATGCTAACAGAACGCGGTAAAAGATCAAACTGGCTGTCATAGCTGGAAGCGGTTTATCGATCTGCTCTGGAATCAAGCTGCCATAGATACGATTTTATCGCTCTGTTCATCGGGCGGCCCTGTGGCGCAACGGTAGCGCGTCTGACTCCAGATCAGAAGGTTGCGTGTTCAAATCACGTCGGGGTCAACCATTGTTTTTATTTACGTATATTATTATATAGAATTTAAGTTTTTGGAATTTTAATTTATTTACAGTTAGAATTTAACATTTCTCATTTGGATACAATTGTCCAGACCACACAACGTTAAGATGTTAACTTTTTTTCTCACAGCCTCTGTTTATTTATATCTGAAATGACCTGGCTGCTCCGAACATGAACAGTTTTACTGATTCATAAATAATTTTATATTCGAATAGTTAAAAACAAAATTATTTACGTTTGATCTTGTTTATGATTTCAACTATTTAAAAAGTTAAATCGATGACTTTGTAAGACTCATAAGCTAATTTTTGTCCCCTATCGGTTAGGCATGACTTCCTTGTATAATATGTCTATCTGTGATTCCAGTCTACAAGTGGCATTAGATGACCTGATGCCCACGTAAGTCAAGCACAGAAAGACTTAGAATATTGACAAACTAGTCAGGAATGCATAGAGCCTCTTTCATTTGGGGGTTTAAAAATTTTTAAAATTTTCATTGAAGTACATGAGGAAGCTCTTTATACAATTTTTTAAAATAACTTAAACTTTAAACCATTTCAAAATTTTTATCTTTAAATTATAAATTGAAACTCCTTTTTTTTCAAAATGTCAAAATAGTTTCGTTAAAACTATTTTTTCGTTTAAACTATTTTGAATGTACTTCAGCTGGAGAACCTATCCTGTAAAACAAATATTGTTTGTCGGTGGTTCATTGCGTCCAATGCATGCAAAATACTTTGAGGAACAACCTGCAATTCTCCGCATTCTACCAAAAGTCCGAAAAAACATAGTTGCACTCATTTTACACCTATGGCGATGCTTTTGCTTTGTGTAAAAATGATCTATTAATAGAAATATTTTTAAAAAATAAGATTACTTAAACAAATTACCAAACAGGTTAACATATTTGCCTAAAACTTAACTACAAAAACAAGACAGTAAGAGTCCAGGGGCGGAACTACAGTGCCGCCAGACCCCGCAATGCGGGGGGGGGGGGGGCCCAGGCCGATTGGGGGCCCAAAAATCCTGGCTAAATTATAATTTTTTTTTTAAAATTTTAAATAAAAAAAATTAGGTGGATGTCGAGTTATCTTTCTTCTACAGTTACAAACAAACACGATAGTCGGCAAACGTCTTTGAGAAAAATGCACAGACTATAGCTCGAGAGACCGCCAGACATACAGACAACTTCAAAGACGCAACCTACCGTTCTTTTTTAGTGGCGTCGATTAGGAGAACAAAAAAGCTTTGAAAATCGGGCTGGGGAAATGTTGCGGCGACTATCCTGGTCTTCTAGACGACCGGAAAAAGTAGGCGCTATTGATGTAGATGTTCATCGGCGCTTTCTTGTCCCCTTCCCTTGAACCTTCCCAACTCTCTACCCTCCCCCCCCCTAAAAATAACCAAAAGATCTATACAGGGGCGGAACTACAGTGCCGCCAGACTGCGGGTGGGGGGCGGGTGGAGGGGGGGGGGCAGGCCGTTTAGGGGCCCACTGCTGACCATAATTAGTATTTTTTTAAATTTTGAATTTAATTTTCGTGCATTTTTGCCTTGATATTTAGTTTGTAAAAGAAAAACACTGTAGCTGCGGTACGATTATCTTTATTTTACTGTCAATATACCACGCTCTTCAGCAAAAAAATAAAATCCATTACACAGAATACAGTGTAAAATATAGGCAACGCTTCAAATTTGAATGACACATTTGACTCGTTGCCCCCCTTTGATAGCTAAATAGAGGACACGTAACTGTTTGACCGATCCTCCAAAGTGTACTGTGGCGGATGGGGCAGGGGATGGGGATCAAATTTCTTTTTATTTATAGTTGTATTTTTTAACCATCGTCGAGAGTTCTATTTCCCCACAATCAAACACACGCTGTCGCCGGCAAAATTCTTTTAAAAAAAAAACAACAAAGACCATAGCACGAGAAGCCGCTACATATGAAGTGGCTTTCATGATGCGCAGTTCCTCTTTGCGGCATAAGTTAGGGACCCGCCGAAATCCGTTGTACATTTTTCAATGTTAATATGTGTTTGTGATAGTGGTTGAATTTGTATTCTGTACTATCTTGAATCCTACAAATAATAAAAAAGAATATAATACTAGAAACTTCGTTTTTATATACGTTTACTTGTTTTTTACTTTTACAAGAAATATCATAGTAAACTTTTAAGGCCTATACTTGGAATTATCTCCCCTGAGTAAGTTTTTTAATGGGCGGTGGTACATAGGCGCTTTGTTGTCTCTTTCAAGATTTTTCCCGAGCCGACCCCCATCCCATCCCTCATTTTTAGCCTCGCAAGTATCGAGTAGACCAATGTATCGTTTATGAACTACTTCCTAACCGTACGATTCACCACTTTAGCACATTTTGTCTGACATTAGACAGCACTAGTCAACAGATATTGATTTATTTGCATAGTATTAGTGTTAGGCACATCTAATTCACACAACAGGGAAGGTAAGATTATTTTTTATATAATTATTTAGAAATTAATTAGAACGTTTAAAATTAATTGAACATTATTATATAATTAATAGTCAATTACTATTTATAAATGACGTTATTGAGGTGGGGGCGTGTGAGGGTCTGGCTTTTTGTTAGTCGTTAAAAAATGTGACGTCATTTGTGGATTCCCCCCCCCCCCCCCCCCCCCCCCCCCCCCCCTAAATCAGAAGGTTATCCGACGCGTGAGCTGGCCACATACAGTTGTGCATGTGAAAAACATGTTTCTGTCTATTTTGCATTACTGCATATTTACCCAATCGCCATGAAAACTTTGGAAGCTGTTGAGGACAGCCCAGGGGAGGAACTAGTGCCGCCAGACCCCGCAATGCCTGGGGGGGGGGGGGGCCAAGCCGTTTAGGGGGCCCACAGCCGCCCATAAATAATTTTTTATAGTTAAAATTATTTTTCTTGCATTTTTGACCTGATGGTTGTTTTGAAAAAGAATACCGTAGCTGTGGTTGGAGTATATTTATTCTATAGACACCATCCCACGCTCTTGTATATTCTTTTTCCTACAAACACACGCTGTTGTCGGCAAAATTCTTTTGAAAAAACATCAATTGCGCGAGAGACCGCTAGATATTAAGACGGCATTTTGAGACCATTCCAACTTTGGTACTGATGGATAAAATCACATCGGTGCTTTGTTGTCCCTTTTAAGTTCCTTTCTCAGACCTCCCCTCCCGCTCTTAGCCTTACAAGAAGCGAATAGATAGCGCCTCAACAACTAAGCTGGCTCATATCGGTGGTAGTGTAGACAAACTAGCGCTCCAACAACAACGCTGGCTCGAATCGGTGGTAGTTTTCATAAACTAGCGCTCCAACAACTAATAATACTAATATCCAAGAAATAAAGTGCCTACATTGTTTACGTTTGATAACCACTGTTCTAGAGAACAAGGCAGACGTCTCAAATGAATACACGAATGATAGCGTGTTATATATATACATATACATATACATATATATATATATATATATATATATATATATATATATATATATATATATATATATATATATATATATACATATATAGGGGGGCCAAAAAATTTTTTTTGCGGGGTGGCCCATTTTTTCTAGTTCCGCCACTGAGTAAGACCTAGTTTTGGGGCTAACTGTAAAGCACCAGACAAACATAAGAAGGTATTTGTTACGATGGTCGAGTGCGACCCATCTCTTTCCTTATTTAGCGGCACGACCTTGCTAATCCTAGCCTAGCTCGGCCTACCTGCGCTGTGTGATAGTTGACACTGCGCGCGCAGTTCTACTTTTTAAAAATCTCGGCCCAATTTTTATTTAAACTGGCCACTTGTTGCGTAGTCTGCTGCTGCTTTCCCTAGCAGAAAGCAGCTCAGGCTTCAGGCCCATAAGCCTTGTTTCGAAATAAATATTTTCGCGCCTTTGGATTTCGATTTTCTTTTCAAGAAAAGGCAGATTCCTTGAGGTAACATTTTAAGTAACATTTTCTGTATTATTAGACCTAGACATCTAGATCTAGAATCTAGATCTAGTCAAGATCTAGAAGCTTGATATAGATCTAGATTCTAGATCTAAATGTAAATTGTAAATGAATCTAAGAGGGCATCCATAAATGACGTCACGATTTTTTGGGACGATTTTTACCTCCCCCCTCCCTCCCCTCCGTCACACATCGTCACAAAGAGCCAGACCCCCCCCCCCTAAAATGACGTCACACCTCAGCCTATATATATTGGGCTGTAACCCCCTCAAAATTGCATTGAAGGTTTCTTAAAACGTCGATATTTTTCTGAAATCTTGTCTAAACCCTATCAACATAGAGTATTTTAATGAATTTCTATTAATTTATTAAAAAGTTTTCTAAAACGCGAAATAACGGCTAAAATGCATTGTCTTTTATGATGTAAAAGTGTGATGTCACACCATCTGAAGTCCCCCTCCCCCTCATCACAAACCGTCACAAAATTACGAACCCCCCCCCTTCTTCTAGTGTGACGTCATTTATGGATGACCCCTAATCAGTTTTATAAGTTTACTCTCACTAGAGCGTAGGCTACCAGTCGCGCGTTTGCTGCGATCTCAGAAAAAAATACCAATATGAAAAAAAAACGAACAAAAACTTAATCAAATGCCCAAGCCGATTCAGTGTTTTAAATTTAAAATTCACTTAAAATCCGGTTTTAACTAGATCTACTTTTTGAAGTTATTTCTTGACTGAAGAATCTGATCTCATAGTCACACACTATGATTATAACAAGTCTCTGTCACTAATACTGTTTACTGTGTCACACACCACACCATAAAACAAGTCTCTGTCACTAATACTGTGTCACACACCACACCATAAAACAAGTCTCTGTCACTAATACTGTTTACTGTGTCACACACCACACCATAAAACAAGTCTCTGTCACTAATACTGTGGCACACACCACACCATAAAACAAGTCTCTGTCACTAATACTGTTTACTGTGTCACACACCACACCATAAAACAAGTCTCTGTCACTAATACTGTGTCACACACCACACCATAAAACAAGTCTCTGTCACTAATACTGTTTACTGTGTCACACACCACACCATAAAACAAGTCTCTGTCACTAATACTGTGTCACACACCACACCATATAACAAGTCTCTGTCACTAATACTGTGTCACACACCACACCATATAACAAGTCTCTGTCACTAATACTGTGTCACACACCACACCATATAACAAGTCTCTGTCACTAATACTGTGTCACACACTATGAAAAGTCTCTCTGGCTAATACTATGTCACACACTACACCATATAACAAGTCTCTGTCACTAATACTATGTCACACACTACACCATAAAACAAGTCTCTGTCACTTATGTGGCGTACAGAGCACGCCCTCTAACATTTCGATATATTCACTACCAATAGGACAACCACCAGCATTAAACTGTAGCACAAATCCTAACTAGTCTACTACCTAATTGACAGAAAGTTTTGTCTTGTTAAATGAAAGCAAACCACATTTTTTTCTACACGAACAGTGGCACATTTCTACCACTTATGTACACCGTTATTTTCAATATTCTAATTACGTATACGGCCCCCAGATAAACGTGCTTTATGGATCACGAAAGTCCTTGTACATGGAGTTCCGTCAAATAATAGCACGTATAGGCCTGCAATACATTACACGGCCTGTTTTATGGCTACGCGGGACAAAAGTCCTGAAATACTTGACGAACCCAGGGCGGATCTAGACAGGAAACTAAACTCAGAAGACTTACCCCCGCCCCTCCCACCCTCTGTTAGACTTAGTATTGTTAAAACAGATAAATGTAATAAAACAATAAATTTAACACGATACCTCCAAGATACATTTCTGTTCGTGAAGCATCTATAGTTATGTGTAGGAGTTTTTTAAAGCCCCCCCCCCCCCCCCACACACACACGAAAAGGAAAAAAAATACATTTAATAAAAAATATATCCTTTATTAGTGATATAGTGTACTCTTCCCCCCCCCCCCCCCCCCGAAAAATTCTAAGTTACTAAGTGCCCCCTGAACTTTCAAGTGCCATCTGGAGGGGGGGGGGGGGCATGTCTGAAAGAAACTTTGCTCGCATCGGATACACCGGGTGACACCCCACATAAATTTCTATCAATAAACCTGATTCACGGTGACATTGGCTTTGTGACCTTGAGTCGTATCACGTGACTCGGGTGACCTTCTGACCCAAGACATCAGGCAGACTACTGTATGTGTGACGTGTCTGTCACTTTGACTAATTAATTTAATTACACCGGCACAGGTACATTCCCGCTGTACATGAATTTGGTTAGCTCAGCTCAGATTTGAAGCTATTTCATACGGTTTATTATGCTGTATTGGTTGTCAACAAACGTGTATGATGTCAAAGTATGCGCACTTGAACTTAAGATTTGATACACATCAGTGATTAAAATACAACAAAGGCCATATTCAACTCCAACAGCACATATTTAGCGCTATTTATAAAAGAATTAGGACGTAGAAAAGGATTTTTTGTATCACTAAAATCAATTTAAGGTGAATATTTGTATTGACATCTGAACAAGACTTAGTGTTGAAACAAATTTGAGTCTTCAGAACACAGACGGCTTTATTGCTGTGTTCAGTAGCTGTCCTATATCAGGTGGCGGAGGTTTCTTATCTTAGGCTGATTATTCCATTTTTACACGGGTCTCCCCCGTCCCTTCCTTAAAGTCAGCTGTCTTACATGTTTGTGTATGTGTACTCTAACACTTATACCACCATATTTAGCTGAGGTATGTGTGATGACGCAACTACTTTCAACGTCCCTCTATGGGATAGTTTAAGACCTACATAAAAGCTCAATCCTATAATGTTTCCGTTAGGGCCTATCTGTAGCCTGATTTTAGCGTGAAAAATAAAATAATTAGGCTAAATAGCGTAACGACAGACTTAACATAAAAAAACAATTATTTTTTTAGTGTATACCGTTGAATGTACGAAAGAATGACGCTTAAGCAAAGATTATACTTATACTTACTATGCAATACTAGACTGAAAGAATGACGCTTAAGATTTATACTTTGTAATACTGGACGGTAGACCTACTACAGACCTTTATATTAACCCAGCATGTAGTTATACTGTTCAAGTACATTGGTATATTTGATTTATTTTAAGCAGTATACCATCGAGTTAACTCCCGTTTAATAATGTATAGCTGCATCCAGCTAAACCTCAAATCGGATTAGTCCGGACAAAAAAATCAATGTGTCTCATCTAAGTTACAACGACAGCTCGACAAGTTGACGCTTGAATAATGACACTAATTAATTATTTATTTTAAAAATCATTACCGGGCACTTCCTTCGGTTTTTTTCCTGCGTGCTTTTCTAAAGATTAGCACCAATATTTAATGTTTGTAGGAGTCGAGTCAAAAGATTAGCACCAATATTTAATGTTTATAGGAGTCGTGTCTAAAGATTAGCACCAATATTTAATGTTTGTAGGAGTCATGTCTAAAGATTAGCACCAATATTTAATGTTTGTAGGAGTCGTGTCTAAAGATTAGCACCAATATTTAATGTTTGTAGGAGTCGAGTCAAAAGATTAGCACCAATATTTAATGTTTCTAGGAGTCGTGTCTAAAGATTAGCACCAATATTTAATGTTTGTAGGAGTCGAGTCAAAAGATTAGCACCAATATTTAATGTTTATAGGAGTCGTGTCTAAAGATTAGCACCAATATTTAATGTTTGTAGGAGTCGTGTCTAAAGATTAGCACCAATATTTAATGTTTGTAGGAGTCGAGTCAAAAGATTAGCACCAATATTTAATGTTTATAGGAGTCGTGTCAAAAGATTAGCACCAATATTTAATGTTTATAGGAGTCATGTCTAAAGATTAGCACCAATATTTAATGTTTGTAGGAGTCGTGTCTAAAGATTAGCACCAATATTTAATGTTTGTAGGAGTCGTGTCTAAAGATTAGCACCAATATTGAATGTTTGTATGAGTCGTGTCTAAAGATTAGCACCAATATTTAATGTTTCTAGGAGTCGTGTCTAAAGATTAGCACCAATATTTAATGTTTGTAGGAGTCGAGTCAAAAGATTAGCACCAATATTTAATGTTTATAGGAGTCGTGTCTAAAGATTAGCACCAATATTTAATGTTTGTAGGAGTCGTGTCTAAAGATTAGCACCAATATTTAATGTTTGTAGGAGTCGTGTCTAAAGATTAGCACCAATATTGAATGTTTGTATGAGTCGTGTCTAAAGATTAGCACCAATATTTAATGTTTATAGGAGTCGTGTCTAAAGATTAGCACCAATATTTAATGTTTCTAGGAGTCGTGCCGTCTGACGCGAGGGTGCCATTACAATATACATACACGCACACCGCTGAGGGAAGGGGAGCATTCACACACGCGCGCGCACACGCACACATTGTTTCTTTCAGACATTTTTATACGGGGTGAGGGCGCACTTGATACATGTATGTACTCTATATCATACTATATGAAACTTTTTTTTTCTATTTCGTTCGGGGGTAAGTGCAACCTTGCTGAGGGGGGGGGGGGGGTGGGCTGCCCTGCACATACACACACGTGTTGTTGCTATGTCGTAACAGCTTTTAAAAATTGGGCATTAGCTGATGTGAGGTTCTTTGGGGGGGGGGGGGGTATTTCTCTTTCATCTTTTAAATCCGTACCGTAGGTCAGTGCATGGGATCGCAGGTTTAGTCTTGCCAGGATTGAGCACTATGTCATGAATCCTGAAACAGAGTCTGTGCCAGACCGTGAGAAACATAATGGCTGAGCAAGACTGAACATCAATTTTAGCTTTTAATTTTAACACCATTTATCATCGGATATAGCGTGCTTTAAGAATAACCTGTTTGCTGGTGAATTAGAGGCGATTAGAGCTGCATGTGTTTACATCTTTAAATAAACCTGAACTATTTGGCGAGCTTTAGCCGGGAGGCAAACATTAATCCCACGAGGATTACAAGCGATGGATTTGACAGGAGAAGATGGATTTCAAACAACGGAACAATGAATAATTAAAAAAAAAAACTTAACACCAGAGCTTGAATTAAAGTACAGATATTGTTTAAGCTATTTTTGTTTTTGCTTGCCCGAGGGTGTTGTACAGACATGACGAACTTTGATGACTTCTTAATTAACAACAGCTCATTTTCACACTATGGGGAAGAGTCGACCGTTGGTACCATAGTTCCATCGAAGAAAGCAGAAAGATTCGTACTGAGAGCTGAAGTTCTACGCAAATGTAGTTCTACATGACATTCCTCTTGTCTTTGTAATTTATGTAATCATCCACGCAAACTACCTCCGCCCATTACACATTGGTTACACCCTCCCTACGACACGGCGTATGTTTTAAGTTGTACTACTTTTCAAGTAGAGCGCTAGACTGCTAACCCGAATGTCTCGAGTTCAAATCCGGGTTCAAATTAGTAGAAAGTCCCTGAGTCCACCCAGCTCTAATGGGTACCTTAACCTAACTCACGTTAGGGAAAGTAAAGGCGGCTGGCCATAGTGCTGACCAGTGGCGTAGCGAGGTCGGGTGTCACCCGGTGCGACACTTAATGGTTTCAGCACCCAGAGGCGTAGCGACCCTTCCCGGGGACAAACTTTCAAATTTTCGATTTGCACCCCCCCCCCCCTCAAACTTTCGATTTGCACCCCCCTTCAAGTTTTCCTCTATATATATTTTGCTATTTTTGCCTTGGTGTCACCCCCTAAATGGTGTCACCCGGTGTGGACCGCCCCCCGCCCCCCGCCCCCTCGCTACGCCTCTGCTGCTGACCACACTATGCCTTCATATGTCAAGGTCACAGAAGCAGGTGAACTCTACTGTAAAATTTGGAGTTGCCTGTTTGAATTACACAACCCAGCCACATCTCGCCCCCACACCCTATCCAATGTCTAACCTGTTGTATTCCAATACATCAGCAACGCTTGTCAAACCGTTTTAATAAACCCGTACCGTCCACCGCCCCTCCCCTGTGTTCTTATACTGCTGACAAATGCCTGTGTCATCTGCTATTGTCAGCGTGGTGAGTCAGTTGTCACTTACAGATCTCTCACAACAGGGAAGTCATTCACTCGACTTTAATCTTCTTCAACCCTGGGAAGTTTAGATAGCTATGATACCACTTTACACATTTTGCACATCCTATATAGCAGTCATAGTCATATTGGTATTATAAGTCATTTATATTCAAACAATTAATAATAATAGAGTTAGAATGAAAATATTTAGTGCAAACATCAAAGCGTAACGCTATTTAATTTTAAAAGTACGAATCATAAGCTAACAGAAAACATTACTGTAACGACACATAGGCATACATAAAATATGACTGTAACGTAACGAGACTTTCACTAGAAGTGTTGCATTTTTTTTTAAACATCAGTCTATAAACAATTCAAGCGAAATTTTGACAGGGTGAAGCTCAAACATTGACACCGTTTTGATGTAAACAGACAGGTGTGATTTGTTTACATGTGACTTAATCATGAGCTGTTGTCAGTTTATGTTTGTTATATGCGGTTAAAAATAGATGAATATGTAAAGCGACCTTTATGTTCGCTGTAACGTAAGATGATTTTCTATCGGAAAACAATCTGCACCAACACAATATAAGTAAGGACAGGTTGGTGAAATGAGTGTGGCTTTAGTTTTGATGGCTGCTAGTGTATCGTTCATAGCTACGTTGTCATGTGGCACTAGCTGGTGAGTCATCAATCCAGTCGTGCCGGTTCTAGGGCCGGGGCTTCGATCTGCCCGTGGGAGTCGGGGGAGAGCTGGATACAGTGGGGGAGGGGATGGTGTGGATGGTGGTAAGAGAGGAGGGTATTGGTGATGAGAAAAGGTGTTGCTGAAAAGTGACGAGGGAAGGGTGTTCGTGGTGGAGGGAGGCTCTTGTTGGGGAAGCTGAGGTGTTGATGATAAAATATCAGGGGCGTTGTCGATGAGGAGGGGGTATTGATGAGTGGAAGCTGCCTATGAGTGACGATGATGCATGCGATGAGGTGGAGGTTAAAAAAAATTCAATTATCCACCACAATCAAGCTGCTTAATTGTGGCAAACAATTTATATCGTGATCACTTTCATACATTACTTAACCTAATATTTCCTATGTTTTCAGTTTCATACCTGACCGTATAATTTATATATCTCCTGACCATATATTTCCCATATTTTCAAGGCTATTCACCCGTGAAAAGTCTGTTGTATAGTTTAATGATGAAGTTAACCCCTCCACTAATCCACCACTGAAAACAAACTGACGACCGTGCAGGTCTTCAGTACTCACGAGACCACGACTAATCCTACTTAAAATAGCCTAGTTCCGCACCGACGAGCTCACGCGATTTATTCATGCGTGCTGACGGGGTTAGCGGAATTCTAAAGGAACAATTCTTCGCTTGGTGTTTACTCATTTCATTATTCGGCTCAAAATACAACAAGGTGATGCAGTATAACTCTAAAATTGGACGCGATTTGACTTAAAATACAACAATTTGACTACGAAATACTGTTAAATGACGCAATTAGACTTCAGAGTAGAACACAACTCCGAAATACAGCACATTGACGTGATTTGACTTCAATCAAATTACAAATAGACCTAGATCTACATTAAATTGTGGTGATTTGAACTTATTTGAGTTTACTGGTATGCTGCATTTTTGTACCTACTTTGTCGTTTTATTAAAAAAAATTGAAACTAATAATGATATATTCTCTTACTAATAAGAGTTTAAAGCTAAACAATCCAATTAATTGACTAATGAATGCACAGTCATAATTAGAGAGTTTAAAATGAGTAACCAACTTGTACAAAAAACAGTCGCATTCAGATTCGCCAATAGTACTTGATCAGATATGTGACAGGAAGCATGATCGATCCCCAAGTGTTGAGCTCTTCTAGCTTCCCGGATTCGATACTAAGTCCACATTGTCCGAGCTTAATCTCTTTGACGGGGCTGTAGGAGCTAACTGGGAGCTCAAGGGAGGCTTTGTTTCCGGTCTTAGGTGGGGGATGAAGGCCATTTCCAGATGGCCTGTCAGATCAAACACGTTGTTAGACGAGGGAGAGGGTGGCCTTTTTCTTAATGGCCTTTCAATTTTAACACAGTGAGTTACGTGATGGTAAGTTGGCCATTTATAAATTGCCTATCAGTGTGAATACATCAGAATTGGGGTGGCCATTCCTACATGACCAGTCGGTTTTTTAATACATTGATGGAAGGGGTTCAGAATAGCTATTTCCCGTAAACAATAGACTTGCATAAATAAATAAAACCACTTAATTCGCACGATATTATTGCTTATCATTAGACTAAAATAACGTAATATGTAAAATCGCTGATTTTCATTTTAATTATTTATGCAAGTTATATGCTAAATATGAGGTCGCTGTTTTACACACCTCATGGATATGTGAAATATTCGATAGTTCATAGTTCTCTCTTGATAATCACCTCATCGTTATGTGAAATATGAGTTGGTTGTTCCATGATACACACCTCATCGATGTATGAAATATGCGCTGGTTGTTTAATGATATTCACCTCATTGATCGCAGTGTGCGGTGATTGAAGCCCACATCAATTAGCTCCTACCCCACAGAATCAATACAGGTGGAATGGTGGCGTCGTGTTGTACGAAGCTGGGTGATGCTGGGAATATTGGCACCATCCAGGGGTCGGCTGAGAATTGTGGCACCATCCAGGGGTCGGCTGAGAATTGTGGCACCATCCAGGGGTCGGCTGAGAATTGTGGCACCATCCAGGGGTCGGCTGAGAATTGTCGCACCATCCAGGGGTCGGCTGAGAATTGTGGCACCATCCAGGGGTCGGCTGAGAATTGTCACACCATCCAGGGGTCGGCTGAGAATTGTGGCACCATCCAGGGGTCGGCTGAGAATTGTCACACCATCCAGGGGTCGGCTGAGAATTGTGGCACCATCCAGGGGTCGGCTGAGAATTGTGGCACCATCCAGGGGTCGGCTGAGAATTGTGGCACCACCCAGGGGTCGGCTGAGAATTGTGGCACCATCCAGGGGTCGGCTGAGAATTGTGGCACCATCCAGGGGTCGGCTGATAATTGTGGCACCACCCAGGGGTCGGCTGAGAATTGTGGCACCACCCAGGGGTCGGCTGAGAATTGTGGCACCATCCAGGGGTCGGCTGAGAATTGTGGCACCATCCAGGGGTCGGCTGAGAATTGTGGCACCACCCAGGGGTCGGCTGAGAATTGTGGCACCATCGAGGGGTCGGCTGGGAATAATGGCACCATCCAGGGGTCGGCTGAGAATTGTGGCACCATCCAGGGGTCGGCTGGGACTTGTGGCACCATCCAGGGGTCGGCTGAGAATTGTGGCACCATCCAGGGGTCGGCTGGGAATAATGGCACCATCCAGGGGTCGGCTGAGAATTGTGGCACCATCCAGGGGTCGGCTGGGAATAATGGCACCATCCAGGGGTCGGCTGAAAATTGTGGCACACCATCCAGGGGTCGGCTGGGAATAATGGCACCATCCAGGGGTCGGCTGAGAATTGTGGCACCATCCAGGGGTCGGCTGAGAATAGTGGCACCATCCAGGGGTCGGCTGAGAATTGTGGCACCATCCAGGGGTCGGGCTGGGAATAGTGGCACCATCCAGGGGTCGGCTGGGAATAATGGCACCATCCAGGGGTCGGGCTGGGAATTGTGGCACCATCCAGGGGTCGGTTGATAATTGTGGCACCATCCAGGGGTCGGCTGATAATTGTGGCACCATCCAGGGGTCGGCTGAGAATTGTGGCACCATCCAGGGGTCGGCTGGGAATTGTGGCACCATCCAGGGATTCTGATTAATAGGCCCCGCGGTGGGATATAATGCAGGGAATTGTGACCCATGGAGAGGTGGGGAAATGACCCCAGATAGGGATGGAATAGTGGCCCTATTAAGGGGATGAGAATGTGGTCTCATGTAGGGATGAGATTGTGGTCTCATGTAGGGATGAGATTGTGGTCTCATGTAGGGATGAGATTGTGGTCTCATGTAGGGATGAGATTGTGGTCTCATGTAGGGGTGAGATTGTGGTCTCATGTAGGGATGAGATTGTGGTCTCATGTAGGGATGAGATTGTGGTCTCATGTAGGGATGAGATTGTGGTCTCATGTAGGGATGAGATTGTGGTCTCATGTAGGGATGAGATTGTGGTCTCATGTAGGAATGAGATTGTGGTGATACTGAGTATGGGATTTTGGCCTCAGTCCGTGATAGTCTGTGGTGAACTTGACTCCATCAGAGCCAAAGAAAATAAAAGAGAACAGCGATCACTCAATTATCCCACCATTTATTGCTTTCTAAACTTTTTTTTTTATACTTTGCATCATTTATCACTTGGAAACAAATGGAACAAGTGCGATCGATCAATCACCTAGCCCCCCCCCCCCCCTTCTCCCATCTCCCCACTTCAGTGGCTGTTAGGAATGTGACTGCTTAATTTCAAAAGGTCGCACTCAACGTTCGCATGTTTTGTAACACCTAGATGTGTGAAAGTATTTTTAAAAAAAATTCACGTCATGTACGGTCGTTAAATATAGATAAGCAGTACATTCACTCACACACACACACGTACACACACAAAGCTTCTCACCTGTACTACGTCAGACAAATGCCTACCTGGCCTCACGCTACCTGATCTCCTGGGACTACCTGTCCCGTACATCTCCAATGCTCCCCTGCGTTGCTCCTCATTCTGCTTCACATACCGAAATTACTCAGCCATTTCTAAAATTACAAATTAATTAACTTATTCATGCATTCATTAGCTGATTGTTACCTGCCAGGTTGATTAATTGACGGGAAAGATGGCTGTAACCTTAGGGGACCTAAAGAGGTGGGTGGGACCTGGAGGGGGGATGACTTGAATCGGACCTGGGTGGGGGGGGGGGGGTTGCGTGGCAGGTGGGTGGGACTTGGGGAACGGGAGTTGGGTTAGAGTATCGCTTAGTGAACAAAGTTATCAGCGGAGAAGTAGGCCTAATAGATAACTTAAATATTTACTTGATTTTAGCTCAGAAGATTGCCGACATTATATGGATTTATATAAACATACACACATCACTTCGCCTAACTTAAACCACGCCAATTATTTTCTGTGGAACCTGACAACGTTGGAAACTGCTAATGACTCTGAGCAATTTGACACGCATTAAAATAACACTGCAATAATTTCTCATCGACTCAATTAAGCTCTTACAGTATTAGAGAAACAATGTTACCTGTTTTAAAAAAAGTAAAACGAAGGCCGAGTGATTTAAAAATAAAACTGTGCGTGCAATTAAGTAGCTCTGTTGTTGGTGTTCATGGTTTGCGCTTGCGCGGTAACTTAAAAAGCAACTACAAAAAACAAAACAAACAATAGATTACAGCGCCGGTGTAAGCTGAAACTTAGAGCAATGAACCCCAGTTCTAAATATAGCACAGCTGAGTGGTAGCGTCAGAGAGTATCCAATCATCGAACGCACGCGCTTGTTGAGCGAACAGGGAGACATTTTAAAAAAAAATAATCCTGCTGCTTTAGCGTTACACAATTAAACAACCTGTATTAATTAGCTTCGGCCAATACATTTGTTCTAAAGTTTGCTCAAAGTGGGCTCACTTTTAATTATGTTTAAGAATTAATCCAATGAATATTTTCCTAAATTAAAAATAATGGGGTTTTTTTTTTGGACTACATTATTTTTAAACAATATTTGGATCATTTCCGGAAAAATCCGAATTTATTTAAAGTAAAACAAAACGGGTGTTTAATATGAATATGTATTTTAAAAAAATCATATTTAGGGTAGTTTAGTATCGCAGTGAGTCTTTTTTTCCTACCGGTATTTGTAAGGTTATAGTTAGAATTTAGAGAAAGTGTCAAGTGTTCTGTTAGTGTAAGGGCAAGTGGCTTAAGTTTGGTTACTGTAGCAAAGAATGTATGCTCAAATATGACTTAGGGGCCTACATTATAATAAAAACTAATTCATAATAACTTTTAAAAAATTCAGCTTGCACGTTTTCTGGTTTTAATTAGGAAATGAAAAAATTGGCATGGTTTTAAACCATGTAGCCCCCCCCCACCATCTCACAATATCCCCCCATCCCCCCCCCCAATACACCCAATGAGCCGTACGTTCACGCGGCGTAATCCCCCTTGCGCGTGGTGCCACAAGTAACGAGGCCAGAGCGAGCAGTTTCTGACATTCTCCCATTGAACCCAGTCGATCATTGGGTCATTCACGTAGCAGCAATTTTTTTTTCTTTGCTGCTTGTCTATGAACGTTTATTGTTTTTATTTGACTCGTGCTTCCCTGCTTGCTTACTTAGATCATTCATCAACATGTGATTCCAATGTGTAAAGAACAATCCTCAACTATAAGTAGTTGTTTCTAAAAATAGTTATTTATTTGGATTGCGGGTCGTTAGATTGTCGACAGTTTTGACACAGTCCACGCCGGTAAGTTCCATTTATTCTAAACCGCTGATTGCACTAACTAAATCGATTCCAGTATAAGCAGGGCAATTCGCATTCATGATATGCAGTGGCGTTCTTTGGTTGAAGCTATCTCAATCTCAAGACATTGTTAACCTATAGTATAGGGAAGCTTTGGGAAGTAACATCCAAGGCGTTACTATGTTTAGATCCATGTGTCCATCCCATGTCAGAGCCAAGTGTCTATATTAGAGCCATGTGTCTATATTGCGAATACAATATAAATTTGTGATGACGATGATGCGCCTAAAATGTTTTGAGAGTTTAAAAAAAAGTTCTAGTCTTGGTGCAATATTTATAACATGTAACATAAATTAATCTCCTATACAAATGTTAGTACCCTCCACAAAAGCTAATACCCTTCACAAACTAGTACTCTCCACAAAAATCAGTACCCTCCACAACAAATAGAGCCCACTATAAAAATTAATACTCTTCACAAAAATTAGTACTATTACAAAAATGTGTGCACACAACAAAAATTAGTGCACTCCACAAAAATTAGTACACTCCACAAAAATTAGTGCACTCCACATAAAAATAAGTGCACTCCACAAAAATTAGTACACTCCACAAAAATTAGTGCACTCCACAAAAATTAGTGCACTCCACAAAAATTAGTACACTCCACAAAAATTAGTCTCTCCACAAAAATTAGTCTCTCCACAAAAATTAGTGCACTCCACAAAAATTAGTACACTCCACAAAAATTAGTGCACTCCACAAAAATGAGTGCCCCCAAAAACTTGATTGGACAAGTCGCCGTTAAACAAAGAACACCACTCGGCAACTTAAAATATCCCAAAATCTCAGACTTGTGCAAACAAAAAAAGTGCGGGCGTTTAGCTTAGCAAACAATTGCCAAACGTAGCACAATATTGAAGTTTACTTCAGTAGTCCGCATGATGGTCTATGCAAACACTTTTACGGGTACGAGCCTGCTCACGAGAACGTGAAGTTGGGCTATGAGCACGTGAAGTTTGCTCCATGAGCACGTGAAGTTTGCTCCATGAGCACGTGAGATTTGCTCCATGAGCACGTGAAGTTTGCTCCATAAGCACGTGAAGTTTGCTCCATAAGCACGTGAAGTTTGCTCCATGAGCACGTGAAGTTTGCTCCATGAGCACGTGAAGTTTGCTCCATAAGCACGTGAAGTTTGCTCCATGAGCTCGTGAGATTTGCTCCATGAGCACGTGAAGTTTGCTCCATGAGCACGTGAGATTTGCTCCATGAGCACGTGAAGTTTGCTCCATGAGCACGTGAAGTTTGCTCCATGAGCACGTGAAGTTTGCTCCATGAGAACGTGAAGTTTGCTCCATGAGCTCGTGAGATTTGCTCCATGAGCACGTGAAGTTTGCTCCATGAGCACGTGAGATTTGCTCCATGAGCACGTGAAGTTTGCTCCATGAGCACGTGAAGTTTGCTCCATGAGCACGTGAAGTTTGCTCCATGAGCACGTGAAGTTGCTCCATGAGCACGTGAGATTTGCTCCATGAGCACGTGAAGTTTGCTCCATGAGCACGTGAAGTTTGCTCCATGAGCACGTGAAGTTTGCTCCATGAGCACGTGAAGTTGCTCCATGAGCCGTGAAAATGAACATTTTTGAGCTAGCGTATCTATTTAATACCAATGAACCTTTTCTCCTTTATCAAATATGAACTATGTTAATTAGTTTTAAGTTTTTTTGTTTTTTTTTTAAATTTCGAACAATGTTAAACTAGTCAAGATTTAGATAATGAAATATTGTGTACTTAAACATAGACATTTTTTTTTAAATACTAGATAGATCGAGCTAATTTATTTAAAAGCTTTGGTGAATGAAACATTTTAATTGTGACTCAGATCGTTAATCGTTATTCTCCTTGTTTTAGGTTTTTTCAGTGCATACAAACACATAAATACGCACACTCAGAGAACACACTACACAGAAATACATACAGAATCGCACCCATACACGCACACAGAAGATACACACACGCACGCGTGTATTAAACAGAATAATATGAGGCTGGGGACGGGGATAAGCCATGCGGAGTCAGGTTTCCGTGTTACAAGCGTCATAAATACCCTGAAGGTCGTAGGCGTCATGTGACTATGAGTCATTGATTTCAGACATCGAAACGGCCTTGATGGTCAGACCCATTTACTCTCTAAAAATATCAAATCTATTTTTTCTTTACGTTATTACTGATTTTGTTTTGGTAATGCAAAAGCCCAAACTATCCAAGGGAGGCAATAAAAGGGGAGAGAAATCTTGGAAAATTTGGCTCCAAGTTCCCATTTAGTAAGCTTTATTTATAGACCATCTCAGCTATCGCGCTTCTCTCTGTTTTGTCCTCTGTTGGGGTGAAGAGGAGGAAGAGTGTCTGGCTTAGTCCGGGAAGTCTGGGAGGGGGAGGAGGTGATGATAGGGGGAGGGGGTAGCGATAGGGGGAGAGGGTGGAGGAAGAGGCGATCAATACAGGCTTGTCTGGCATTTGTTGAAGATTTTTTTTTCCCCGGTAAAATTAGGACTCCCGGCTTGAGAGAATAATTTTTTTCCCCGGTGAATATTTGTTTTTAAAAGTAAAACATTTTGAAAAAAATAAGTGTAGTTACAAGCATCGAAGAGCTACATTTTGTAATAGGCCTACACCAGTAGCGTACGTAGGGGGGGAGCAGGGGGAGCGGCCGCTCCCCCTCTGGCCATTTTCAGCAAAGTGGCGCCTTTTTGGAAACTGTTTAAACTCAACGTTTTAAACAATGATATTTGTTAAAAAATATTTTTGGTCGTGCCTACCAAAAATATTTTTTTAACAAGATTTCTTTTAACAAGATTTCTTTTAACAAGATTTCTTTTAACAAGATTTCTTTAAACAAGATTTCTTTTAACAAGATTTCTTTTCATGCAGCAATTAAGCATTAGTGTACTAGTACTAGCAGAAGAGTAGCGACCTTCCCGGCGCCCGGGGACATACTTTCAATTTTGCGCCCCCCTCGGGAGCAAATTTTCGATTTGCATCCCCCCCTCGAACTTTTCATTTGCACCCCCCCTCAAACTTTAGATTTGCACCCCCCCCCTCGAACTTTTTATTTGCACCCCCCTCAAAGTTTCGATTTGAACCCCCACCCCCTCGAACTTTTCATTTGCACCCCCCTCAAACTTTCAATTTGGCGCCCCCCCTAAGGTCGGCGTCCGGGGACATATGCCCCCCCCCCCCGCCACCCCCCCTCGCTACGCCTCTGAGTACTAGTCTAGTAGTGTCTACCTTTACAACACGTATTAACAGCTGCATCAGTTTGCCATTCTAAAAATAACCATTACGATGAATTGCAATGTTTAAAAAACCTCTACAGGTAGTACCACTTGGCAAGAGGGGTGTTAAGTTTAAGGCAACTGTATAATGTATTTGCTTACGAATAATTGAATTAGAAAATGTTATACATAAAACTTCACACATAATTACTTTATATATACAGTTGAATCGTGAGATTTATTTAAAAAAAAAATTACAATACAGAAACAAATACAACTGATGTGGCACATCTATTTAAATTTACTTATGAGCAAACTGCGTAGTGGTGGGGAAATTTTGACAAGGTCAACAACATCATCACGATGAAGTAGTAGTATTCTTACAATTTGGGCGATAGTGATTACTATTGCAAATTATATGAAACAGTTACAACCCCCACCCCTATAAACCCCTCTGTAATAAAAATATTGTCATAATATTTTAATACCACTGCTACTTATTTAAATCTATTTCTGTAATATATATTCGTGTAATATATATTTGTATAATATATATGTATGTTTAGAACAGTCATCTAAAAACTGACGCTATGTTAACTCTGAGTTGGTTATCTTCCCCCTCCCCCCACACACACCTCACCACCACAATTGTGTAGAGCGACATTAATGTCACACCTAGGTATTCACTGGGTTGGATAATTGACCTAAAGTGACCGGACTGTGGTGAATGAAGTTGAACCCCCCCCCCCCCAACCCACCCCGAACTGATCTGTTAAGTACATGTAGAAAAACGCGTAATGATGTACCAAAGTACCATGCCGCCAGAAAAAATAGCTTTTTAAACGTAAAAATCTGTGAATATTGTTTTTACAATTACCAGTAAAAAGGTGTGTGATCAATACAGTGATCTAACCCATTCCTATCACTATGTTAAAAAATGATCTTTAAAGAACACAAAGAAGCAGTAGTTAATTAAAAATATATGATCTGAACTAAAACACCGATTTATAGTTAAATGTAGGCTGTTATTCCGAATGTTTTTTTTTTATTATGGCGAAAAGCGTGGTTTTATACCAACTCTGATTTTAAAAACTTTCATTATGCTGTAACACTTTAGCACTTTTGATGACGATATATTAAATTTTATTATAGACAAAAACATTTTGTAAACACGAATAGTGTTAAACAATTTCATCATATTCTAAAGTAATTATTTATTCGTTTTGAAATTAATAATTAAATGTGTAGATATATACATATTTATATTAAGAGAGTGATTATTTCCCCTATTTCACTTGTCTTAAATAATTTCCGAGGAATTATTATGTAAGAATTTTTTTTTACAAGAATTACAAAACAGATTGTGTTACGTTCATTGTTTTTGGTTGTAGTGTATATATATATATATATATATATATATATATATATATATATATATATATATATATATATATATATATATATATATATATATATATATATTGTTTGTTTAGATTGATAAAATTTTTGTTATGTCGGCCTATATTGTGTGTTTTTTCTTATTTCTTCAGAGTGCTACTTTCAATTTATTTTTACATCATAGCGAAGTAATGACATACAGCTAGTAATTATATATATATATATATATATATATATATATATATATATATATATATATATATATATATATATATAAAGTGTTAGAAATTTGGCGCCTTTTTTTGCTCTTTTCGCTCCCCCTACAACGAAAACCTGGATACGCCTCTGGCCTACACATTTTTTTGTATTGAAATTTAAGATACCAGACGAGTTATATAAATGCAAAATTGCTTAATATCGCCATCAGACTAATTTATACTGCAGTCCTTGCAAATTTTTCTTTTCTATCTTTCTCACTGCATTCCTTTAACCAAGTCTCTCTCTATAACCAAGCTACGTCTCTCTATCTCTCACCACCCCTCGGAGCAATCCCATCCCCAATCTTCCCAGGAGAAAAAACTAAATAATTTTAATAGATAATATACTTTAACTCATCATTCCCAGAGGCGTAGCGATGGGGGGGGGGGGGGGACATATGTCCCCAGGGCCCACCTTAGGGGGCGCCAAAATTGGTTCTAAAAACAAATTAAAATGTCGCATTTTTGCAGTTTGAGGGGGGTGGGTGCAAATCGAAAGTTTGAGGGGGGGGGGTGCAAATCGAAAGTTGAGTAGGGGTGCAAATCGCCTCTGATCATTCCCCACCCTCATGTTTCAAAAGCCCACCCATCCCGGAGCTAAATGTCTGACATGAACCCTTTATATACCTCCTTTGCCTCTCTCTTTGCCTTCTTTTGTCCCTACTTTCTTTGAAGGCCTCAAGGTCACTCGTATCCCGCCTAGTCCACCGAAACCACGTCTGCTAGCTCAATCCAACCAGTTCCGTTCTGTGTGCGGCCATATTGTTTTGCTGGCGAGCAGAGGACTCAGATTTAAAACTACCCCTCCCCTCCACACACACACACACCAACCCTAAGCTTTTCTAAACACACCCCAACTCATCTGTAAAATAAGTCATTCTCTAATGTTTTCCTACTGGTGTAAATACTCTAACGTCACCATACTAGTGTAATTACTCTACTAACGTCACGCTACCAGTGCAATGACTACTGCAAGAAACGTCACCCCACTGGTGTAATGACTCTAACATCACCATACTGGTGTAATGAAGAAACGTCACCCTACCAGTGCAATGAATGACAATCAACTAGTTCATGCTAACACTCGAGTTATTGCCTGTTAGACTTTTATATGTGACCCAGCCTTGACCCCGCTAATGAAAACAATGTCATTGATTGATGACTGGGACATTAATCTGTGTATTTATTTTTTATTCAAACATCACGTTTCGATAAATTAGACTGGGACTGGACATGTCAAAAAATTAATAAAATAACTTTTAATAACAAGCTTTTATAAACGTAGTGGGGATATTGAAACCCTCACCCCTATAATATATCCTGCATACGCCACTTGCTACACCCAGTATCTAGCTACAATTCTCTAACAATTGATTGAAGTTTATTACCAAAATGTTTATGCACTTCACAACTAATACGGATTGTCTTTGATTCGCTTTATTTTACTGCCATACGTCATGAATCGGTATTCCCCCCCCCCCCCCCCACCACGCTAAAAAACATAACACCACGCTTCCTCCAGCACGCAACAAAAATCTTCCTGGCTTTTGTAATTTATGACGCAATCAATATAGCAATTGAGATAGTCAATATTTTAGATGTGGCTGGGGTCGTTAACCTCAGGACCGGAGAATACTGAAAGAACTTTCTCACGGAAACCTGGCTTTGTTCAAGCAGGTAATCGTCGCGCTTTTAAGGCCTTGCAGTGTGTAGGTGGGCTGGGTACTGCATTGGTGCAACTGCAAGGGCATGACCATTTGGTCACGATACGATGGGGGGGGGGGGGGGAGATGGGCGAGGAGTGAAAGAGGGTGGTAATGTGCAAGGGCATGATCATTTTGTCACGATCGGGTAGAAGGGGTATCGGATGGGGGTGGGGAGGGGTTTTGTGCTGGTTGCTGCATTGGTGCCGAAGCAGGATCAGTTGGTCACAGTTGGGGGTAAGGGGGGGGGGGTCGTGGGGGTGGTATCCTTTTTGAAGCTGCAGTGGTGCCAGGGACGGCCTTCTGGTCTGGGGTGTAGTAGTGGTGTGTGTGTGTGGGGGGGGGGGGGGGTCGTGGTGTTGAGGCCGTGTTGGAAGCTGCAGTTATACCAGGGACGGCCTTCTGGTCATGATCCGGAGGTTCAGCTGGCGAGCGGTCTCGGGCGATCGATATTTTTCTCTGCCGTCTTTTCCGGCAGTCGGGAGTGTTTTGAGGGGGGGGGGGGGGGTCAGGGGAAGAAGTGGTGTCGTTTTTTCGAGTTATAGGACCTGGTTGTACTAGTTGTAGGGCGGGGTTGTCTGGCATTATAACCTGTGGCTGGGGGTAACGACGATGACCCGGCGGTTATGCACGTGCCGATGTGAGCATGAATTGGCTACTGGTGAGCTCGCTGTTAGCCCTAGGCTTGTGGTGAAGAGATCCTCACATTTTTAACCTGGGAACAGAAGGCGCAAAGTTTGTTAGTACATTTATTATTCCTTCTCCCAGCACCTCCCCCCAGAGTTCAGTGTGAGTTTCTTGGATGTCTTCCAACTGAGATGAAAGTGATGGACTGGGTTTCTGTATACTAGACCCGATGCCGTAGTTTTACCATACCATAATATATAAAAAAAAATGTTTTATTGAGTTATTATTTATTTCGTTTTGCTTACATTTTGTTTAAATTTGTATTTGTTGGAAATATTTTGCTCATTCTAAGGCTATTGATTAATGTATCCCCCTTTTTAAAAGTAAAAAATTACCGTTAGGCATTGCATAAATATGATTTGTCCTATATTGTTGTGTCCCATATTACATATATCAAACATCAGTAAGAATTAGACAAAATAATCACAACTTTCATTGAAATGTGTCCTAGTATACACCACTTGCATTCCAAAGTATAGCCTTGAAAATAAAAAAAATATTTAAAAAAAGCACCAACATTTCCAATTAAAATTTCCGAAGTATTTTTCGAAACGTATAGAAGACTATCATTACCAGAGTTTGGCATATATAGTATCGAGGAATTTACAAATTTTAAAAAGTTCAAATTGTATAACGGAACAAAACGTAAGAAAAATATTTTTCAAAACAGGTGAGGCCCCAGGTAGTTCGGAGCTGAAAGGTGAGGCAGAGACTGACACCCAGCAAAGTACCTGGTTGGGTTCTCTCACCTGTGGCAATATAGCGAATACCTGTCAATGTCTTCCACCTTCACATAACTGCTACCTTCACATAGCCGCTACCCCCACATAGCTGTTACCCTCACATAGCATCGTGACCTTATGTTTATTCTACCATTCCCACCCCAGCCCCACACAACTTGACCATATGTAGCTCTTTACTACATTGACAACTAGGCCATTGCCCATTTGACCAAGAAAAGATTTTAATGAGTGAAAAGTTTTAATTATCTTTTAAATATTTAGCTATGTGTCAGTACCTTACACAACTATTGAGTTATACTTTGACCCTGCCAATAACTTACTTAACCTCAGCAGCCACTTCAAATTTAATCCATCCAACAAATGAACCTAGGTAGTAATTTTAAAAATTAAATAGCAAAGACAAGTTCTATTCAAATGAACAAATACATTCTTTTTTTTTTTAATGTTTTTGTTTATTATTTAAAATTTTTTTTTTAAAAAATAAATGAGTGAAAACACGAGACAATTCAATATCTGTTCTCAATCCCTGTGTAAGGTTATAGGTCCATTGTTCCCCTGATCCGATCGATTGGACAAATGTTCTTTTGTTGTGATAGTGTAGAGCAGATTGAATACAACGGTTTTTTTTTTTAATCGAGCTAACCGGCAGAACGTTTCTTAACGATTGACAATGTAATGTAGAAATAGTGACCTCTGTCTAGATCTCACTCTTTCAAATAGCCTCCATGTGAATCGTAGAGGACGGTAGGTAAAGAAAGATTGCCTGCATCTCGCATATCTAAATAAAGCTGCACACATTAAAATACCCCACCCCACTTCTCACCTAATTACAGGAACCGTCATACCAAATAAACGATACTTTTTTTTTTCTTCAGAGAGTTAATAAATGTCTGTTGATTGAATCTAATGGAGCCATCTGCCAATCTTTCCATGCTTGTGCATCTATTTTGGTACTTGCAAAAAAAAAAAAAAAAAAAAAAAAAACATATTTTAAACTGCTAGCTTAGCAAAACTTTCCGTCTACTCAACGTTGGGCTAGTTGTGTTTCACATAGTCTGTGGGTCACCAAGTTTATGCTGAAACTTGTCAAAAAGTTTTACAAGTTTATATTAGTTTAGCCCTTTCGTTTCGCCAGTCTTAACACAATTTCCACACGGCTTCACGCTATGAATGTTTCTGTGTCCACAAGTGCCAGTGTGAAATACAAATTATTTAGTCTGCTCCGTCTGCTCCAAGGGTTTCTTCTAGACATTTTTTTTCTCCGTGGGGGGGGGGGGGGGGGGGGGGGGGGAATTTCCGAAGCCACTTGAAACTTACGTGGGGGGTATAATTTTCTATTTGAAGTATATATTTTTCTATTTCCGGCGTGGGATAGAGGGGTGGACGAAAGAAACACGAAAGAAACCCTGTCTGCTTCTACCTACCTAATTCCATGCCATATACGTTGCGGCTAAACTTAATTAAAAATATCATTAAAATGGCAATACTAATTAGTACGAATGGACTATTAATTAACCGGCCAGTCTTATCTAGCGTGCTTTATGTACGTGCACACCTGATAGTACACATGAGGATACACACAGGTAAGCTTATATCAAAGACAATTTCCTGTGCTTTAGGTAACCTTACAGGTAAGGCAAACAGCTGGTGTAATTAACGCTGTCTACAAAACTGTAAAAACTTGAACCAATAGAGTTGGTTTAGCTGCAGAAAAATCAAAGTTTATTGGATTTTCAAACTATTTTTAGCATAGACATAGGGAAAATCCTATTAATTTTGGAAACTCTCCTACTCCTTTAACACTGTCGACTCCACAGTTTTTCGGAAAAGTGAATGCTAGTATAATTATGTCGAGAATGAAACAACAATGAAGACACAAATCAGCTGTTACGAAAGATTGACAAATGATTAGATTAACAGATCTAGGTCAAACGGTTATGATCCGAGCAGTCAAAAATCTTTACTGGTGGAAACTAGGTCAGTCCGTTCTAAATTTTCACCTGCCGTTCATCGAAGTTGAACATTACTGTAAAGCGCTTTACACTCACCTTACCGGTAGTACTTCCCACAACCCTGCCTACAATACCCCCTCCCCGCCCCCCCCCCACCCCACTTTATCGCTATTACCATCGGCCCGTTTATTGTTTTATTTCTTGTTTTATTTGCCCGTTTCCCTAGGCCCCACACCGATAACTCAGCGATATTGATTCAAGCAATAGGAGAAGAAAATTTCCCCCCCCCCCCCCCCCAACTTTTGGTGGATCCAGTGTAAATTGAGATGTGTTTGTGTGATGGATAAATTGATTAACCGTTCTAGTGGTATGGATTTTATGTGGCACAACACTAAACATTAGCGGGGTTAACGCAGGCTCAAGGCCAGTCAAAAATGAGAATTGGCTGCTTGTTTCTAAAAACAACGCGAATTTCATTACGGCGTGTGCATTTTTTTTTAAAGATAAAAATTATAAACACGTTTTACTAGATTGTCACCGATAATCATTAATTTAAAAAAAAAGAGAGAAAATAATGTCCAGGGATGAACAAAACTGCTTTTTTGGTTAAGTTTGGTTATGTTCGCACACGTAATATCTACTTACTTACATCGGTTATAGGCTACCCAGGGCGTAGCTAGGGGGGGGGGGGGTGCGGGCCGCACCGGGTGACACCATTTAGGGGGGGTGACACCAAGGCAAAAAATAGCAAAATATATAGAGAAAAACTTGAGGGGGGGGGTGCAAATCGAAAATTTGAAAGTTTGTCCCGGGACACTCTGGGGGGGGGGGGGGTGACACCATTAAGTGCCGCACCGGGTGACATTCGACCTCGCTACGCCACTGAGGCTACCGATCTAAAAGTTTGTATATTACTTATACACAATATTTGCACTCATATTGTTGATGGTTCATTTGTTAGATATTTCACTAAGCTTTTAATTTGTTCACAGACCTTCAGTCTCTTGGCTAAACTGAAGTACTTTAATAGTTTTTGTTTATTTATACACCTTTACTTTTCATTTCTATCCAAACATATTTAACAAAAAAAAAAAAAAAGAATTACTTTGCCGAAAAACTCGTCATTTTAATATTTCAAAAAAATAAAAAATAAAAAAAATTCACTTATAATTTAAAACTTCTCATCATAGCCTACAGGCATGACAATTATTGACAAAGTTCATTAACATAATTACAGGCCCATCGAACAGCTGTGATCATATACAAAATATTTAACCCCTCCCCTCTCCTTCAGTAGTGTGACGAGAATCGATTGTTGATAGTAATGTGGTAGTCGCCTAAAGCCATGACATTAGGCCCGTTAGACGTGAGTAAATACGATGGGGATGTCGCCTGAAGCCATGACATTAGGCCCGTTAGACGTGAGTAAATACGATGGGGATGTCACGCTTGACAGCTTGTTTAACTTTTTTCTCTTTGTTGATTTGTTATTGTTGTCATCCAACTCTCTGACATTCTCTAAGATTTTAGAGAGCTGTTTTTTGTTTTCTAAAAGTTCAAGCGTGAATAATCCAACTTTTTATGACGCCATTGTCCGATTACACTTAGTGGCGCAACGGACCAGTGAAATACCGTACATTACTTTGTGTAACTAACCTAATCCACGTGCCAATGGCTCGCTACTGATTAACTTCTCCCGGTTGTGTTATCGTTATTGTATGAACGACACCAGGCATGACTGTATTGATCTATGTGTGGTCTAATCCCGTTTTTTTTTAATATCACTTGCTACTGTATATTATGTTCCGATTAGGCGCCTGAATAAATATTTTCAAAAATCATTATTGCTAAAAAGTTGAAAAAAATAAGTTTTTTTTTTTTTGGTTAACAAAAAGCTTTGAGTTAGAAACATAATGGGTTTAGAAATTTGGAAATCAACCTGCAATGTCCGTAAGATTTTTAAAATTTCAAAATTCAATTTAAAAACATTCAAATAGAAAAAAACGTGTATTCTAAAAAAAAGAGGCCTCGATAGATCGAATTAGTCACTTAGTGTAATGACAAAATAGATGTTTCTTAAATTTTGTTGTCTATCTAATGCTAGAATTAATAGAAAAAAATATTTAGTGCCTGGTTTGGGCACTTAATATACTTTACTTTTAAAAAATTGTTCTAAAGCAAGTTGTCTCTTAAAAAAAAACAAAAAAAAACAAACTTGATGTTCGTCATCGTGATAGAAAAATCTGTAATAAGAATTTCATAGGACTTCTATAGTTTCAGTGGGGAAAAAAGAACGCACATTTGATGGTTCTGGGTTTAACATTCAAAATGTCTTCGAGAAACTTAATATTCTTTATAGCAGTAAATAGCCTGGATCCAATAACCAAAATAAAATAACGGGCAAATCGCGTTATAATTTATAACACTGGGGTGTATTCTAATCCCGACAAAGTAGCCTACATACTGCTCAGCGTTTAATTTTAGCCTTCTAGTCGGCAACTACTTGTGTATCAAGTAGTTGAAATATTAATAAACCGGGAGTGATCTCCCCTAAACTTTCTCGAATATTCTTATATAAAATAACAGGGGATGGGAACTCGGGCTATAGACATGATTTTTAATCCATTTTAAATACTTAAAGTTTTAAAAATAGAATAAAATCTCGTAGACAAATTAATTGCACACCAAGTGAACGCCAAATAAAAAAGCGCATAATAGTGCGCAATATTATTATTACTTTTAAAATTTACATTAGTTTTTTGAGAAATCGGAAGTAGCGTAAAGTACTACTTCCAGTCAACGGAAATGACTCAAAATTCAATAGAAGGTAGAGAATTAGATCTTTTACTTACGTATGAAATTTCATTTATCTATCTGAAATAGTACTCAAGTTATAGGCTTTTGAAAAATTCAAAGTAGGAAAAGTACCACTTCCGGTTATCGGAAATCGCTCAAAAGTTGATACGGATCTACGATTTTGATTAAATACTTATATATGAAATTTCATCAACCTAGCTGTAACGGTAATCAAGTTATCGTGTTTACACACGGACACACAGACACACACACACACACACACACACAGACATACGGACAAGATTGCAAAATTATGTTTTTCCGTATCAGTGAGGTGTAAAACGTCGAGATTTGTAAAAATCTCGATTTTTTTTTTTGCACGATTACAATACTTTCTCTATACTACGTATATACGAGAAAGTAAAAATGTACATAAAAATATCTTAAAAGAAATCTAGTTTAAACTGAATAACTTCTGCACAATCAACATGCACATACATTAAAGGTGAATTATCGCTGGCCATCTGCCCCAGACCTCGCCCATTCCACGCGTTTACTCACTGTCCATCTGTCTTACAGGCTGACCTTCTGGACATAGCCTGCCCCGTGAGTCACACGGCTGTCACAGCTTCACCATACGTCCAGTTGGTTGTTTTTATTAAATCAAGCGGGGGATCACTGACCTTCGTGTCAGTGCCGTCGTCAGCTCTTATTGAATCAAACGCCATCTCTAAACTGTCGTTATTGAAACATTACAACATCTTTATAATGTATTAGCCCATTAGTATACAATTACTTCAATACGACATACTTCAGTCTCAGTTACAATTTTTATGTCGTTTTAATGAACTCGGCATCATCGAATTAACCCTAATTAATTAATACTACCATGTAGTATAAATTTTCTGCCAACTCAAACAGACACCGTAGACCTTATCAGAGAGATAAAGTATCGTAAAGATAGATAACCCGCCTAGAAAAACCTATCAGTAGGGGCAGTAATCAATACAGCGACAGCTGTGTGTACGCCTTGCTTGAGTTTGTGGATGCTACACGTCAACCTGTGTTCGAGTGTGCATTGTTCGACGTCACTTGTTTACGAACGTGTCAGTGACTGCCAGTGGCAGTGTGTTGTCGTACATTAGTCACAGATGTGGATGGCGCCTGTGATGGCAGATGGCGGCAGTTTGACATCCCGGACCGGCGAGGACGAGTGACTGGTCCTCGTGTGTTGGGTCAGACAGGAGCATGGACGGGGCGAAAGGTCAGGTCAAGCTGCGTGTGTATGCAGTGGGCGAGTGAGTGGCTAGCTGGTGTGTTGTGTGCAGTGGTGTGAGTAATTAGTGTCATGTTCGTTTAGCTAGTCAGTCGTGACGTTCTGTCGCATGAGGATGACAATGTCACTGACATCTAGTAAGTATGACTCATGTAATAATATCTTCTAGGCTGACATGGTTGTAAGCATTGTGTAATTAGAAAAGAGGGTGGGCTTTATTGTATTAAATTCATGTATTCAATTTAAATATTTATATAAATAACATTCAACAATACCGTACATGTAATATGTTAGACAAGCGTGTAAAATTATTGTTCCGTACTAAATAATGCTAGGAATACTTTAGACACCAGCTTGTTCTTCGAATATTAAAAGATTATTTTAAACATATTTTAAACATAATAATTAAACTAAATAGTAGTTTGCTTTCCTCTTAAATCGGCGGTTCCCTTCAAATAGCACCAAACCCAGCTCTAACATAAACTGTAAAGTGCTCTTATAGCCACAACCATTAAAACCATTACAACCATTACATAGCATTAAAACGTCTTATCTTTGACATTGATCCAGCAAAACAAAACAAAATAACAAAACAGAAAACACAAAACCCAAGCGTAACATAATATACTACACGACCCAACACAATACAACAATACAAGGCAAAAGAAAAAAACATATTCCAATAGGCGTTCATAATTCTTTTAGGAATGTACACAAACTTGAGCACGGTGGGAAACTTAGTTGACACGAAAAGCTTCTAAACGTTTTCCATTTTGAAACTCAAAATAATTTTAAATTTTGTTCAAGGAACTAAAAATTGGTTGATGATCCGCACTGGGATGGTGCTAATGATGTGTTCCATACACGAATAATATAGCCTGAGTTCTTATACATTTTAAAAAATATTTCACTAAGCTATATAGAATACTGAACTAAGAAATAGCTTCAGTTATTAAACCTATCATTAATCAATTCATCTGTATGATGATATGAAATATAGGCCTATATTACAGAAACCACCGACGTAAGCATTTAATATGCCTTTTTCTGTTATTACTAGTCGGTTTATTAAAGATTATTTTTACCTCCACCCCCCCCCCCCCCTCCCGCCTCACCAAAACAACTTGACTTTTCTAACAAATCTTTTCTCAATTAGGTCCTATGTTTGTTTTCCCACCAGGTCACTCGCCCCACTTCCTGTTCACAATGACCGAGTAAACAAACGAGTATCTCTACCATGTTCGTGTTTTGTGTTGTCTTAATGAGGTCTTGTGTTCACCTATATGACACGTAGCTCATTTTCTGAGGTTTACAGCCGGTGTCTTCTCTTAAGTCATGTCGTGTCCATTTTTTAACAGCTAGTGGCTTTCTTAAGTCATGCTGTGTCCAGGGGGGGGGGGGGCTGACTTAGTCAACCGCCATGTTTAATTACTTGTGTCAGTTACTGACAGTTACGTCACGTTTTGTCTATGGCGCCGTTATTTGTTCCCCTTGATAAACACAAACGGTGCAAACGCTTGTCGACTTAGATGTGAAGCATCGCAGAAAGTAACAAGGTAGGGGATATATAGGCCATGTATAATATATATATATATATATATATATATATATATATATATATATATATATATATATATATATATATATATGTGTGTGTGTGCGTGTGTGTGTAGTTAGAGAAACCATTAGGTTTATAATAACAGACAGGATTAGGATGTGGTGAAGGTCTTGCTCTTGAAATGTATATGTATCCTATCCAGTGTTTCTTCCAGACTTTTTTCTCCGGGGGAGCACTTGAAATTTTCGGGGGGGGGGGGGGGCGGTAGACTTTCTTCGGGGGGGGGGGGGCGGACACTGTTATTAGTATATATTTTCTATATAAATTATATAAATTTCATTTCGTTCGGGGGGGGGGGGCGGTAAATTTTTTTGGGGGGCTCCGTCCCCCCCCGAAGAGATGCCTGGAAGAAACTCTGATCCTATCGCTGATTAAACATCCTTACTTTGAGAATGTCATACAAATCCCGTATGCTCCTACAAAAGGCATCTACACGCGTGTCACAACCCGATGCAATCACGTGCTGGAACACAGCCCTAATTACGTATCTCGAGGAAAGGTCTGGCTGGCATTTTTTACATCCCCGCCCTCAGCTCGTCTTCACCAGCCCAGATGTTTCCTCCAACGTTTTGTTTTTCCGCCTCTTCATCCTGACTGAGCTGATGCCGAGTTCCGCACGACGAGGGCAACTATCAGACGACGACGTGTACGCTTCCGTTTTGTTATCGACTTTATCATTATCCTTGTCTTAGAGTAGACACGTTCCGTTGTACGTTTGTTATTCGGGCACAATGGAGAAGGGAAGACGGCAAGTAACGTGAGATGCCCCGCTTTGATAGATTGTTTTCTCTCTCAATTTCGATAATTTTAAATCAGAAATAAATGTCAATGCTAGATATGGAATGGTAACACTCCGTTGGTTAAACTTCAAGACCTAACGCTTATCCCAAAGATACTTCAGAAACAAAGGTTTACGAATTCGCCATCACAATACCTACTATCGCTTATGATCTCGTCGCTTGAAATCAAAATTTGAATCTAATTTTTTTTAAAATATAGCCAGCTTACGCAGTAAAAATATTCATTGTTGATATATATTTATATATATATATATATATATATATATATATATATATATATATATATATATATATATATATATATATATATATATATATATATATATATATATATATATATATAGGCCTATATATATATATATATATATATATACATAATTGGCGATTCATAACCACACACTATCGTAACCAGCATTAGGGTGGAAAGTTACCACAAAAGCCATAACTGTTGATATTTTCCCACTTCAGATTTGGGTAAAAGTTTTGAGCAGGAACTCCACAATTTGGACACAGCCATCATCAATGTACGCAAGTGGCTTAGGGAAAGACATAAAGTCCTCAAACGGCTGGAAGACCCTCACAACCAAGGGAACAAACTCACATTGATCAAGGTAAAAAAAAAAATGTTATTTTTGTGGTTTTGAGTCTCACGGACATAACATTATATTGCCACATATTTCTGTAATATTTAACCCTTTTAAGTTGGCAACAACATTTTAACAAATAGTAAGACTCATGACACGTTCAATCTTTCTTTTTCATTAAATCTGAGGTCTTACTTTCTCATTTTAATCAACAAACCAAGGCGTCAACATTTGTTAAATTGAAGTAAAGTAAATATGCCCACAGTTTATAGAATTTGACTTGTTTAGAGCGGTTAACAATAGCTTTACATAAAATAGAAGTAGACTGCATCAAAGACTATGTGGGCCTAAACACGCCTGCCTCTACGTATGTTTTTTAAGTAAATTCTTTTAATTGTTAAACACAGTTGCGTTTCTTTGCTGTAGCACTTTCTACCAGAACTGAAGCTGATCATAAAGCTATCACCTTTAGGCTAACTAGCCCTTTTACAATTTAATTTCCCGATTAGGTCTATTTAGTAGTTGTGTCTGGAATATAAATAGAAACTACACGTGGTGAAATTACCCTGTTGTGTTTACGTTTCTATTTCGATCGAAACCAAATCACCATTGGTGTAAAAATCAACGTCTCAGCCAATGGCAACAGACTATTATATTTTCCTCTCTTCTATGCACTCCCTGTTTTCGACTTTTTGCCGAGCTGTTCCGAAGCTTTGTTCATAATCGGAACTGGGACAAGAGCGTAAAAATACTCTATCGTTGTTTGTATTGTTTATGCTTGTTGTAATGTGAGTATTGTATAGATTTCTTCAGTTTATATAAGTTAAATATTTAAATTTGTATCTAGATGTATTTTTAAGTGGCTAGATGTAATGATTTTAAAATTATATTTTTAATTTCTTTCGGCATTCCTCTCCCATTCCTGCTACTCTGATACCGGCATTCCACCACCTTGCACCCTCTTTTGCACATTAGGAATAGGGAACATGTAAAGTGAACGCCTGTGTGATTCCAGAGGAGGTGGCACCAACCGATGAAAAATGTGTGACTCACTGGGTGCAAACCTTGGTCTTTAATATTACAGCTTTAAAGTTAGCGCCACAATTTGAGCTTTTAGACGGCTTTTAGAATTAATATCATATATCTGCATAATGTGCAGTGCGTTGTTCCATTGTCTGCTGTAGTGTAGTCTACCAACCAGGTCAACAGTACACACACATTTTAACATTTAACTTGATGAGGTTGAATCCTGAAGACTGTCAGTCCTTAACTAAATGCTAGAATCTAGAGATTTAGACTTAGTTTTAACTACTAGAATCTAGATCTAGAAATCTAGATGGTAATTTTTGTTAGTCTAACAGACTAACAGCTAGCCTTACCAGCAGCCTTGCTTTATTACTAAGTTATTACTATTAGGCCTAGATTCTAGATCTAGATCCTATATTCAATTCAGTATTCTACAGTAAATCAGTAAGTATTAGTTTATTAGATCTAGATTCTAGAGTTAATTAGAGTAAGTCTAGAATTTAGATTTAGAATAGGTTAAGTTAATTTTTGACATTTAGTAATTTAGTTGGTGCTGTCATAACAGTTTATCTAGATTTCTTTAGACTCTAGATCTAGAAGGTATTAACTAAATTCTTTAGAGTCAAAATGGCAAAAATAATGTAATATATGTAATCAGGCTATTTAAATTTTAGTAAAATTATGTTACGTCTAGTTCTAGTTAGGCCTGTTCAGTGATTGGTCTACTACAGATGATAATTTTGATACTATTACTTGTAGGTAAGTACTAGTAAGTAGTTCGTTACACTAGGACTAAAAAGTTAAAATATTAAAGTTAGACACTGCATTTACACTAGCGACATGTAAGAAAATAAAAACTCGCAAATACGTTAATGTTGTCTAAATGACTAAATGAAAACATTTTTCCTACAGAACATATTTACTTACTGAAAGTTTGTATAAAGACATGAAATACATGTCGCAAGTTTAAATGCGGTGTAAGTAATAACCCAAAGTTAACAAATGGGAGTAGCCATAACTAATGTATTTTTAGAAAAACATAATATGGGCTAGCTATTTGTCTAATTTAAATAAAGCTTTAGGCCTAGATTAGATCTATCATTAGGTTGTTGCAACATTATTAGTGTTTGAGCATGTATAAGAATTTATTTAGGCCTATAGCTTAAACTTAAAGGCCATTATAACAAGAAGTAGAGTACCTTCTTTTAAGCCTTAATTTGAAACATTTGTTTTGCAAACCATAGTCTTGAGCTGTAGACCAAAATTTTAAAATAATTAGCCAGCATAGCCCAACCAAATGATGCCGCGTTGACAGGACATGCACACATGTAACCATAATGCCATCTCTTTCTGACTCTCAGTTCAAGTTGTGATTTGAATGCCATTCATATTGATTTAATGATAAATGCCATTGCTTATCTTGCTTAAAATACGGCAGAGCTGTCTTATGTTTTTTTCTAAGAGAATCTAGCTAATTATTACAAATTTTTGGCTGTGCAGAGGATTATTTTTTAATTTTATTTATAGATTATAGTTAAAATTTCATTTCCAATTTAAGATAATTTTCAATTATGTTCAGTGTAATTAAGCTGAAGGTAATTAATTAATGAGAGATGTTCATGATAATAACACATCTTAACTTCTTACTAATATGTTCCTCAATTTATCTTCCATAATATTAAAACATTTTGATAGAATAGGATAAAAGATGTCTAAATACATGATTTAAAAGTTTTTATATTTTGAAATATTTCAGACTCTTGTAGAAGAATCCAAAAAAGAACAAGAGAAGGTCGACCAACTTTTAGCCAGAGATTACGCATATCTTTCTGGTCACAACAGTGAGATTCTAAAATTGGAATTAGCTGACCTGTCTGATTTGTGGAGGTTATATGAGAAAAGTCTGTGCAACATTTCATCCAGCAGCTGTCTGTGTTCAGTTAAAGGAACCGCTGTAAATTCCAAACATAATTCATTAATTTCCCAAGTGTGGCCATTGGATGATAATACTCTGAATTTCAAGGAAAAAAATTCCTTTGAAGAAAAGGATAAAGATTCAGCCTCAAGTGGAAGCAACAACTCTGTTGATTCAGTGGGAGATCTTATCCTTGATTCTCTGACTGATGAGGATTTAAAGAAATATACAGTGCTTTCGGATTGGGGAGAGATTTCAGCATCATCCAATTTCACCAGTTTCGAACAGAGGTCTGATTTTGTGGCCAACACTGAACATGGGATCTCTGCTGAAGACGTTTCCAACTGCCGCCATGAGGAACAACAGAATTTTAAGTGGACTGTAGATCCAAAGGCTTCGGCATCTATTTGTTGTGTAAGGTCGGGCAAAATGAGTTCAGAAGGTTTAGAGAAGTTGCTAGTGGAAGGTGGGTGTGAGGAATCAAGTAATTCTCAAAAGGATTTATGTGATTTCCCCCCACCAGCCCATTTTATCAGGAAGATGTCAGGTTCAGGTGATGCCTACTCAAAGTCTGATGTTAGTGGAATCTATCCAGGTGAAGCTTCCAATATGAAAATGGATATGGCAGGCACAGATTCGCCTTGTGATACTCTGAAGCGCAGACGCATGTTTCTGGACACCTCTTCCAACACTAGCAACATTAGCAGCAGATCTGAGTCGCCCACCAGCTTCAACAGCAGCAGATCTGAAACTCCCACTAGCACGTTGACCAGAGCAGAACGCCAGAATGAATTGTGGAAAGCCATTGGATCCATCGACACATTTCTCATGGATAAGGATATCATAGAGGCTTGTCAGGTTGGTTTAGTTTGTTTTATAAGTTTTCAATGTTACATTTATTTTTAAAAATATATGAGTACTTGTAAATTAATGCCATCACATAATGAAGCTATGAGTTTGCTAGTAAAGTTTCCCTTTCAAACCTGACGGTCTATGGGGCAAGTGAAGTAGAGTTCACTTGTTTCTGAGACCTCAGCATACGAAGAGATAGTGTGGACAGCACTATACCCAGCCGCCTTTACTTTCCCTAACGTGAGTTAGGTACCCATCAGAGTTGAGTGGACTCAGGGACGGTCTACTGACTAGAACCCGGATTCGAACTCGAGACTTACGGGTTAGCAGTCCAGCTTGCTAGTGTCACTGCTCTAATTCTGACACCAGCCCTGGTCTCTGACTTAAATAGCAATCAGCTGGAAGTATTTTAATATAATTTTTTTATAAGTTTAAGTTAATTTGTAAGCTGTTCCCATCAAACAGAATAGTGAGCTTTTTATTTTTAAAACCTAAGGTATGCTAAGCAATTATCACTGTGTGTAACATTTGATGACAGCTGAAATCTATGTCCTCAGTCTACAGCCAGTGATCTCATTTGTGATGATGAAGACTTTGTTGGCGCACCCAATGTTTCGTTTACTGAGTTCCTGCAACAGTACAGGGAACTGACTGAATGGTTGAATCAAGTTCACAAAGTCACACAAAGAGAGGTCACTAGTTTGTCTGAGAAGTATTTAAATCAGGTGAGTCCATATAACCTATTATGTTATTTCTAAGTTACACAAAGTAACCAAACCATGGTGATGCTATTGATATTGGCATTAATTACCATCTTACGTGATTTAAGAAGTAGTCAAAGATAAGCCATATATATAAGTTATAATATATCCAAATAGCTGGTTTATCATTAATACCCTTAGCTGGTTTATCATTAATACCCTAACACTTGGGTTAAGTTAGGGGTTCATTTGTTAATACTAGCTATAAGAATGCCAAGCAAGTGCCAAGGTATGTATGGGATAGTGAGTGGTAAAATATTGAATTGCCCTGTAAGAGGTCCCAGTATGGCACTACTTATTGTCCATCTCTAAAATTTTGGTTACATAGTTGCATTTCTTGTACAATATTGACTGGATGTTAACTTGACATGTAGGTCTACATAAAAATATAAGCATATCATACAACAAGACTTATTTTACTTTTACAATGTTGTCTAATGTTAAGTTTATATGATAATGATAGGCCTACACAAAAATCTATGCATATCATACAACAAGACTTATTTTACTTTTACAATTCTGGCTAATGTTAAGTTTATTTGTTTATGTACACAAAAATCTACGCATATCATACAAGACTAATTTTACTTTTCCTATGTTGGCTGGATGTTACTTCGATCGGTTGGTCTACATTTATCAAATCCACCACATATCAATCACACTGACATGTACCCAATCACTCAGACCCCTTACTGTTTGACAGATTATTTTTCATTAACATTTAAGCTCTCTCACAGCTTAGATTTTCCTTAACATTAGATTTATATCTGGACTATTAACCTGAGATAAATGTGCTTGTAATTTAAGAAAAAAAATTACTTCTTTGTAAATGAGAATTTTTTTTTAGAAAAGAACTCATGCTGCAGGTAGCTTGTGTTTGTGTAATCGTAGTACTGTTAATGTATAGTTTTTCCAATCACTAGTAGCAAGTTAACAAACATCTGTAACCTATTAATACAGTAGAGAGTTTGTGTGTTTTTACATAAACAAGCATTGAGTTTAAAATATCACCCCTTAGATAAGTGAATTAGACCCTAGAATTCATAAATGTCAGCCTATTTGACGTCACTAGGTTTATTAGTTAACTTTACAACTAAGGTAATTGGTGCTATTTGGTTATACAGCCGTTGAATAAAATATACTCTCTTACACGGGCAGTAAAGTTATCCCACAATTTGTAGGTTAGTGGCGTAATACTGATGGCAGCAGCATGCAACTCACAACTAGGTCACGCGTTTAACCCTGTTCTCATGCGTAGTTGTGGAGTGAGGGTATACCTAGCACACTGCACACTGAGTAAAAAACTGTCTGCGTTTTTAAACAATTTCTGTGAATTTAATACAGTAATAACAGTCTAGTAAATTTATGATACCGATTTCTCAAGTGCAATACTGATATGGTGGCTATTCAACATAAAAGGCAAAAAATAAGTCGACAGCTTTGAAGAGGAACTGTTAAAATTAAAATTTATAGGCTACAGTTAGCTAAAACTGGTGGTGGTAAACTTGAACGCTGTATTCTTTATTTCGTCTGGATCTCTTCCCTTACTGACCCCAATCTATCGACTTATTTATGGGACTAATAAATGAATTGGCTGCCTAAGTCGATAAATGTGCCAGACGTGTACTATTTATAGCCCCATATTGTACGTTCTGCTGCACCATCCCCTGACGTACAGTCTACATTAGCCCAGACACGTGTAGGCTGTTTGTGTGGTTGGTCCACACCAGTTGCTGTAGCAGTCATCAGTCACAGTTGACTACACGGATCGCTTACATTAGTGATTAGTTTCATTTCCCCACTGCACAGTGTAGACGGTAGACCTGCAGAGGTTAGCGCAATTTTGCGCCCCCCCCCCCTCTTATATATAGTTTTTCAAGTCAAAAAAGCGCCTCCTCCCCCATGTGGAAAGTTTTGGGACGCTTTTTAACCGTCACTGACCCATAACAGTTTGTATTTTGATGACACATATGATGTAGAAACAGTTAAACTAGTCCGTAAACCAAGTAGCAGTCCATATTCTTAATTTCTGCTGTGTATACTACAAAATGCAGTTCACATTGAGCTTTTAATTAATTTTTCTATCCCGTTTGTCGTCTCCCCCCCCCTACCCCCAGTGTCGGCGCCCGGGGAGGCCGCCGCACACGCCCTTTTTAGCTATGCCCCTGTAAACCTGATCAAACGCCCAGTTTTAATTTAATAGACTACCGATATGGGCCGGATTTGACCGTTACCCTGATCATTTAATATTTACATCATCACCGTTTGATGGTGATTTTCTGATGTATCTTTTATATCTTTTATTGTTATTTATCTTTTTTTACGGATCTTTATACATCCTTATCTGTGTCTTGGTTTGTGGGTGCTGTCAGTTGTAGACGGTCTTTACTATCTAACGAACATCGGCTGGTGCTAAAACCAACCCTAGAACTGGCAAACTTGCGTCATTTGTAAGATGTAGGTCTGGCGCCTGTAGTGTTACGTCAGATATGTGGAGCAGGAAATCATTGCCTGACGGGGACAGCCGCTGGGCGTTTGATGTTTGTTTAGATACACCTTGCTACAGGTGACATGGTCTTTGTGAGCTGCACTAAGCTGTAATTCAGCTGTGTGCTTGGAGGGATATGATTTGTAACAGTAGACAAATACTGTGGTCGGTGCAGTTGTTAGATCTAGGCCCTATGAATCTATGCTTTTGTTAACGTCACACTAGAGCTGACATTTGGATTGGTAGTTTAACAAAGCTCAATCAACCTATAACAAACGCACCACTTACAACCTTATTATACCAGGCTGACAAATTCTCTTTAAATTAGAAAAAAAAATTACTTGCAATAACTTAAAGATATCTTTACTGTCAGTGGGTTTTTTTTGTACGAGTATAAATTAAATCATATTCCTGGGAGCTATAATTAATTCATTGATATGCTTGAATATATGCTTTATTCATAACATAATCGTTTGTCCGTTGTTGCTTCTCTACGTTTGTCACCATACCTTGTAGACTTGTGACTGTAACAAACTTAACCAACTTTTGGCGGTATTGACCACGAGTTTGTTGACATTCCTGTCCGTGTCGCCATGCTAAATCCGGCCCACGGCCTCGTGCTAATGTCTCTAACGGGGAGATTGGAGTGGTCAAACCGTTAGAATCTGGACGTTATTCTGTACAGTGTGGCATAGCTGGGGCAGCTACAGTTTGGCAAAGCTGGGGCAGCTACCCGGCCAAACCACGAGTTTGACAAAAGCTCAACTTTGTTCGACATAAGCTCTTCTAATCTTATAGAGTTTGTATATGCTTGAACATTGTTCCAATCCACCAAAGTTAAACTAAAGAACAGTTGGGTTCCTAACGCGTTGTATTTTCTGCGAGCTTAAATAGCACGGTGGGTGTCGGGTATTGATTGTTCGAGGGTTTTGTATCTTCACGATAGTTGTGTTGATTTCGATTGTGTACACGTTCAGGCCTACACGAGTGCGCTAACGACAAATCACCAAGGCTCCATCGCTGAGCTCATGCGAAATTGCTTTTAACCCATGTCGTCGTCATGAATACGCCTGGGTCCAGCATTGAGTGACTAGTGGCGTGGTAGTGTTGGTAGTGTTTGAACTAGTGTCCCACCCATTGATCTGCTGGTTCACACGGTTCTCTAGCCGGGCGTCACGTGGGTCTAAGCGCGTGAGTAGACGTGTCAGGGGAAGTGCAGGCACACAACGTAAAGACAATACCGGCTTCATCAACTGGCGCCATTCACCTGGTTGATCCTAGTGGATGGGGGAGGAGGGGAGGCTTGGTCTCGATAGACCTCAAATAAAAAGATCGCAATAACCATTCTCAATCGTAAATATCGCTGCTTACTCGCAGTTTACACATTCATGTTTTGTATTCGTTCTAAATCAGGTCAAGTTGTGTGTAGGGTCCTTGAATGGGGGGGGGGGGGGGGGCTAATCAGTTTAGTACATAGGCACTGTAACGGTTGACAAAGTTGCTTGACTTTACCTAGGTAAGGTATTGACAGACCTAAAAATATCAGTGTGTACAGAATATCAGTGTGTACAGAATATCAGTGTGTACAGAATATCAGTGTGTACAGAATATCAGTGTGTACAGAATATCAGGCTGTACAGAATATCAGTGTGTACAGAATATCAGGCTGTACATGAAATAACCTTGCCGGCCCAGCGGTTAAAGCACACAGCACAGCAGGGGCCCAGCCACCAATGGAACTCCCCAGTAGAAGCACTCAATTATTTAAACCTTTCTTCCCTCCCGTTATTTGTGAGAAAATAATTATGTACCGCCAGTCGTTAAATTTTACGCTAGGACAATAGAGCTGTCTTTGTTGTGAAAACACTCCCACTATTGGCACTATGCTTGTTTTTCTCTTATGTAGATATAGTGGTGGCGGGTCGAGCGCTGGATGAGCTTTGCAAGTGACAACGTAATTGTTTACTTAAATCAGTTTAATTTTTTTTTTACTTCATCGATACATGGACCCACGCCAGCCGACTGCGTGCAACATGCAGACAGCCGCATGAATAAATCAAGGCATTCAGGGTCCTTCTCCCGCCATCTGATAACCACCCAAATGACGCACCAGGCGCCGTGCAGGGTGTGTGATGGACAGTTATCTTGGTGTACCCACCCTAACACACGTGCTGACCTAGTTGGCAGGGCGCCCACTGTCTTCTTCATACCCTCCCTCTTTACGATACCTAATCACTGCTTGTTTCCTGGGCTCATTAATCTTAACCTAATTCTTACCCCATGTTAAATATTCTTCTCATCTACTGTTGTCAGTGTGAAAGGTTTTTAAATTGTTTTTTTAAAAAGACATCTTGGTTGTAGTATGTGCTAATGTGGTTGTCTTTTCTTTGAATCATATTTTTTTGGCCAGAATGGTACATCTATAGTAATGTTATATATATAATACATCTACTAGGAAGATTATTCATTTAGAAAGTAATTTTAGTTATTGATTGTTTTAATTTAACATGATTGTTTTTCCACACATAAAAATTCATCCTTATCAGCTTAACTCCTGTTTTCTTTTCTTCTTGCTAGTCTAATCATAACTTTCCTGCATTTGTACTTTGTACTGTGGGTCATTTTTTTAAATGATGGATTTAATCATCAATGTTACTTTTTTAAAGATAAAATTTAAGAACAACTACACTTATTCAGACTAAAATATGTATAGTAAAAGCATTAGATGAAGTATTTTAAAACTAAAATTGTTCAGATGTATCAAGCTCTTAACTAAAGATTAAGATATCACTTACTTTGAGTTTACTTACACAAAAATAAATTGCTATATCTTATTGTTTTCAGAGCTACCATGAGGAAATGTTAGAGCGCTCACCTCGCAGAGAATTCCTCAACAACTATTCTCGTCAGCTCCTAGTTCGCTACCCCAACATGGCTGATGAGATTAGTGCTAGGATGGCTAGACTGAACACACAGTGGACAGCAGTTGAGCAGGCCATAGCACCCAAGTATGGCAAGCAAGATGCAGACACCATGTTTCAGGGTGAGTTTGGTTGTTGCTCACTCAATCTAAGAACTGAGCTACAAGTATTTAGCTTCTTTTTAGATATGAGTTCATCCATCCAATATTTGAACACTAATTCTTCCCCTTGCTTCAAATATTTACTATTGAAGCAATTCTTGTGAATTCTGAGTAAATTATAACTGTTTTCAATATATATGGAGAGTAAAGGCAGTGTACTGAAAAATTAAGAATACATCCCCTGTTATAAGAACCTGACTTTAACTAAGGGAAGTAACTGTAATAATATGAATATCACAAATTAAAGATCAGTTAATTAAGTGTCCATGAATATCAAAACTAAAAATAATAAGTTTCTAAATGTAGTCTAGGGCCCTTTTTATGACAACAAAATTTTACTAAATCATTTTCCCCTCAGATCTTGAATGTGATTTAAACACTCTCAGACGTTGGCTGAATGCCATTGAAGCTAAGCTTCTCCCTTTAACATTGAAAGCTGATTGGTCTGACACTGAAGTTGAAGAAAAATTGTTGCAACATCAGGTTAGTAATATATTCAAAACTTTTTCATAATGAGAGAACCAGTCTTAATTGGAACTGTGACTGGCCATGCTGAACATTTCTGACCACTACTGTCAGTACTACTAGTGTCAGTCATTGGCAAGTTAATAATTTGGGTCTGTCATATTAATTCCTCCTTAGACTTGCACACACTTTTTTTTCTTATCATCATTACAGAAATAGTGTTTTACTTCTTATAATTTACATGCAGGACGAAATCCATCATCGAAAGCATAAAGTTAAACATACAAACATATTTTTAAATTAAACTCTTGACTGTACAGAATGACATTGACATAAATAAAGGGAAGTAACTTTGACATAAGTAAACGATAGTAAAAACGGGGTTCATTCCCTTTATTTTTCTCATTTCCAGATATTGTTAATATTGTTATACAATATTTTCACAATTTTTTTTCTGTGAGGTCAGATATTTTACTAGATACAGTTAGCTATAACTAGAACTTAACCAAATCAATAATTACTGTGACAATGCAGCTGTACAAGGTTTTCATTGCATAGCATTTCTTAAAACCATGTTTTCTTTTTATTTTCCTCAATTTGCTATGTTACATACTTACATATTGTTTTTATAAATCTGGTGAAAAGTAATAAAGAAGTTAATTTGTATTCTAATGAGTGTGGACTTTGGACTCAGCTGTTCAAGTAATTGTGACACTATTTTAGGATTAACATTGAGGGACGGGTGTTTTCTAAAAAATACATACTAAGTGCTTTACAGTTGTTATTCTTATTTTCTAGATTCAATTTAAATTTTCTTTTAAATTTTTTGTATGATTGTACAATTTAGTCACTCTGATCTTTATAATCAACCTACTTCAGTGCATACAAAGTTAGTAAAAGTAGCCAAAACTTTAATGTAAGGAACGTATTTGGTTTGAAAATGAAATCTTGTATTAGGCCTATTGATATTAGCCCACCTGTCTAGTATATGGCTCTTCATGTAGATGTTGTATCAAATTTATGCTTAAACCGCTATTGCTGGGAACCTTACATCAGCTTTGTTTGTCTTGTAATCCACCAACCACAGGGATTAGCAATAATACTGTACAACACTTAGATAATGTTATAATTTTAGTGATGAAAATCTTATTGACAAAACATTTAACAACAAAAATCTTAGTGAAACATATCTTTGTGACAAAAATCCCAGTAGCAAAAAATTAACCACTGAGGCATAAAATTGAGTCATTATTTCCCTTCCAGTTATGAGGTTTGAGATAGGTGAGGTAACACTTAAGATCTGTATCACATTGATGGATGACTCCTTAAGCTCATAGCTCCAGGCTACAAGCCAGGATTTGTTCTGTTTTATAAAAACACATTTATTGACTAAATTAGCTTTATTTTGCTTTATTGCTTTTTCAAATTAGGTGAAAGTCCATTGGCTATCAATATTTTTAGTATAGAAATGTTTCTTAACTCTGCTGTAATTCAGAATTTTAGTTCTGAATGAACTGTAAAACATGAGTAGTTTGTTTATGATTCAGCAAAGCTATGTGTAACACATTTGTATTATGCCAGTATTTCTAACAGCTGTTCTGTTTCAATGTGTTGCTTGTAGTCTAGGTGGTGTATATTTTAATGTTGCTAGAGATCTTACAGAGGTTAGCTAACTTGTTAATCATTAAGGGCTAGTCAGTTCACATCATTGTGAGGGCTCGTCAGTTCACATCATTGTGAGGGCTAGTCAGTTCACATCATTGTCAGGGCTAGTCAGTTCACATCACTGTGAGGGCTAGTCAGTTCACATCATTGTGAGGGCTAGTCAGTTCACATCATTGTGAGGGCTAGTCAGTTCACATCATTGTGAGGGCTAGTCAGTTCACATCATTGTGAGGGCTAGTCAGTTCACATCATTGTGAGGACTAGTCAGTTCACATCATTGTCAGGGCTAGTCAGTTCACATCATTGTGAGGACTAGTCAGTTCACATCATTGTGAGGGCTAGTCAGTTCACATCATTGTCAGGGCTAGTCAGTTCACATCATTGTGAGGGCTAGTCAGTTCACATCATTGTGAGGGCTAGTCAGTTCACATCATTGTGAGGGCTAGTCAGTTCACATCATTGTGAGGGCTAGTCAGTTCACATCATTGTGAGGGCTAGTCAGTTCACATCATTGTGAGGGCTAGTCAGTTCACATCATTGTGAGGGCTAGTCAGTTCACATCATTGTGAGGGCTAGTCAGTTCACATCATTGTCAGGGCAAACATTGTTGGCATGTTTGACTACCTCACATTAGTACACACCCCCATGTCAATAAGATAGTATGAATACCATAGGTACCAAATGAATATCTGCCGGTGGCTTGACCTTTCGTGAATATGGGAGGTCTACATAGATATCTAAAAGCTTGCCTTGACGACCAATGCATCCGTTATATTGGTTTAAATTACGTTTTCTTTATACTGTGTACACGACAGGTTTCTAAACTTACGCGAACAGTAATATTAATACACCTCCATTTCAAACGTTTATTTTCTGATCATTGCAATGATCATAGGTCATGATCACAGTTATAATTTCTGATAGTTCTAACCAGAGTTGTAGTTTTTTATGGTATTATCTCAGTGTGCCTGTTTGATGAGGCTCAGTTAGCTCTAGCCATTCCAGACACGAATGCCACAAGGAGAGCGATGTTGAGTTGTCATCATAACATACACTGCAACACACTTCTCCCCACTGTATTGTGTTGTGTAGCTCTAGATCAGGGTGGACAAGGTGCAGTCTTCTCATGTTTTACCATGGTGCGGGGGGGGGGGGGGGGGGAAGATGTACACTTGTATAGTATTCAAACCCGCCGCGTGCGATGGAGTCGACGTTACCATTTGTCACCCTAAGGCTAACATGGCCCGGGGCTTCTAGAACCCCCGCCATTGAGTCGGCAATGTTTGCTGTCACGTGATTGGATGCTGCTGGAGCTGGGCACCGCTAATTCTTCTTTGTGCTGTTGGTATCCATGCTTGGTGTGTGGCTCCACATGTAGATATGTGGCCGGTGTTACAAGCATCTCTCACGGGGGAGGGGACTGGTCCGCTGAAGGCATATATTTCAACTAGTGTACCGTTCCATCCCTGAAAGTTTCAAGCGCCCCCCTCCCCTGCTGGAGCAAAATGTTTAAAAAGAACCCTGTGTCCAATATGTAGACACAGCTATCGGTCAACTGTGTATGTTGACAGCCTAAGTTATGGACTGGAGCATCAACCCCAAATGGAGCAAGTCACAGGGCCGCTAAAGCAATATTTCCCAGGAGTCCCGTCCCTTCTGTGGCCACGTGAAGCATGATTCACCTCAATCGATACCCTGCTCAAAACTTCCGAAATCAAATGATTTGTGTTCGAGTCAAACAAATGGCGTTTTGATTGTACCACGTAAGCTCCACTGCACCCCGTCCCTCATGTATTAGGCCGGCTTTTCTTTCATGTTGATGTGAAGTGTAAAGCAAATGTGTTCAGTCACACGGCGTTCTGCTTTGTTAGAGCCAATCTGCTTCCTGTCTCACCGTCTGGGACAATGTCAAGGTTAAAAACATACTTCGACTCTATTGAATGGGTTTTTTTCCTAACCACAAATCAACGCCTCATCTATTTCCGGGTTAAAACTGGGTGCGTGTGTGACTATAGCATTACTTATTGCTGCACGACAAACAGGGTCTAATGCCAATGTGGCTGATGGACGGCCCATAGTTTGCTCCATGTCCAACATGTCTGATGGACGGCCCATAACTTGCTCCATGTCCAACATGTCTGATGGACGGCCTATAACTTGCTCCATGTCCAACATGTCTGATGGACGGCCCATAACTTGCTCCATGTCCAACATGTCTGATGGACGGCCCATAACTTGCTCCATGTCCAACATGTCTGATGGACGGCCCATAACTGGCTCCATGTCCAACATGTCTGATGGACGGCCCATAACTTGCTCCATGTCCAACATGTCTGATGGACGGCCCAATGGTTGCTTCATGTCCCTGATGGACGGCCCAATGGTTGCTTCATGTATCTGATGGACGGCCCAATGGTTGCTTCATGTCCCTGATGGACGGCCGATCCATAGCGCATTACTGGCTCTATGTCCAACGTGTTATCACGTGATGTAGTGAGATACCCACACACATGCAGGGGTTTTCACGTGATCTGCCAGCTGGCTATCTACTTGCTAGTCTAGGTGTCACGTGGTGTTCACATGCTTTATCATATCAAACCCAATACATACACTTAATGCCTCACGGACTATCGATTAGTACGGTTTAGTAATATGCAACTGATGTAATTAAACATCAATGCTAGCAATATCGCCACAAGCGTAACACTATCAATCTTGTTCGACAGATGACAAGTTGTTACATGTGCGTGTATTGCAATTAGCTCTTATAAAAAAGGTATTCCATCCATTTACACATACTAAGCTAATGGCTCCTATTTTGTTTATCCAAAAAGTGGTCTTTGTTGTGTCTTATAATGAGAATAGTCACTGAATATCTAACGTCTCGGTACCCACTGTAACTCTAGTCCTAACACGTTTTGTTTTAAAATCAGTAGTAAAAATGCACACCCCTTCCCCCACCAACGCCAATCGTGCCGCAAGTCATGTAGCCTATAATGTATTTTCTAAAAAAAAAATGCTAATGTAAGAGCCTGATTAGTAGCACGTCTCACGCGGCCATTATCTGCATTATCAGAGGGAGATAACTGGGTGTGAATCGTTACAGTTATCGTTCTTGCCACTTGATACGCCTCAGTAACCATGTACTGTTGCCACCCTGCCAATGCAACGATACTCTTGATATTTTTTTTATAGCTGTTTTATCTTGATTATCGGAGAGTTTGTCGGTTGACAGTTGCTTACAGTTTCATATGACATGATGCTCTGATTGTACTGGTAAAAATCAAATTTGTCCAATTTTCTGCTTGAAGTTCAGGTTAGTTTCCTACTGAAGCTCTGTGTACAAGTCGTGTTTCTTCTTTTATTTATGTTCGAATACAGATTGAGTGTGCCGCATCGACTATCTGAATCATATCAGTGTAAGTGTATCCTCTACTGGATCGTTGTTTGTGCACCACTTACTTCTGTAGTCAATAGACATAGGAGAGTCAGCTATTTCTTTACTTCAACACAAGCTGGTGTTTCTGTGTTGTCTTACCGAGGATGTAGCCACTTGTAGCCGTCTGATCTTTCTGATCTCGACCAAGGTGGCTGAAGAGAGCCCACTAAGCTTGTGTATCATCACTCAGAGAATGTTATTAATGCACCGCTCTTGTACTGCAGGTATGGTTTCAACACTGGGTTTTTTGTTCTCTCGCTATCGGGAAAAATTGGATTTTTTCTATTCAAAGCCCTGGTTGATTTGTTTAAAATAACTCCCTTTTATTCCCCCTCCCTGTTTCTATCCACACATCCATTTACTCCATTCCAAATATTTTTCGCCCACTGTCAACATGACCTCTTATTACCAAGGTGTTTGACAATGCCTGGGCGTGTTGACACGAACCAGCGTTTTATGGTGGGTCTGTTTGGATGCTGGGGTCTTATACTGTCTCAGCTAGCTCATGGCTGGGTTTTTATACGGTCAGCTAGCTAATGGCTGGGTTTTTATACTGTCTCAGCTAGCTTACAGCTGGGGTTTTTATACGGTCTCAGCTAGCTCATGGCTGGGGTCTTGTACTGCCAGCTAGCTCATGGCTGGGGTCTTATACGGCCAGCTAGCTCATGGCTGGAGTCTTATACGGCCAGCTAGCTCATGGCTGGAGTCTTATACGGCCAGCTAGCTCATGGCTGGAGTCTTATACGGCCAGCTAGCTCATGGCTGGGGTCTTATACGGCCAGCTAGCTCATGGCTGGAGTCTTATACGGCCAGCTAGCTCATGGCTGGGGTCTTATACGGCCAGCTAGCTCATGGCTGGGGTCTTATACGGCCAGCTAGCTCATGGTTGGGGTCTTATACGGCCAGCTAGCTCATGGCTGGGGTCTTATACGGCCAGCTAGCTCATGGCTGGGGTTTTATAGATCCCCCCCCCCTTTACAATATACTCTTTCGGTTTAGTACCGTCATTTCCCCAGAGCTAGAAATTCTTTGTTTACATCAAGATGTTGATGAAAGTTTAAGTAATCGTTTAAATATAATTATCTTAATGAAAAAAAAAAGTTTGTTAAACTTGTTTGGGGTAAATCCCCAAGCCATCCGTCAGCGCGTAGATACCTCGGTACATGGAGAGTAGTACCTTTGTGTGTCAGTGTTGGGTGTGCCCGTACAATCAATAGTCTGTTGTGTAAAGAGTCTCATCTTTATCCGCGTCTTTGTTTACCTTGCTCACCTCCACAGACGGATGCGCATGGGGGGCGTGGTTAGATATTGAACGGTGGGTACCACGTGACTGGCTAATGAAGCTACTCACACTTGACATGTTGTTACGGGCTGTTTGATGGTAGGGTCAGTGTTGGTCCTTAGAGGACACCATGGGTTGTGTTGGTCTTTAGAGTACATTGTGGTTTATGTTGGTCCTTAGAGGACATCATGGGTTGTGTTGGTCCTTAGAGGACATCATGGGTTGTGTTGGTCCTTAGAGGACATATGGGTTGTGTTGGTCCGTAGAGGACACCGTGGGTTGTGGTGGTCCTTATAGGACAAATGGTTTGTGTTTTCTCCTTAACACCTACTGAAGTAAAACACCACACAGGCTTGTAAGACGTGAAAAAAACTGCCGTAGTTTACGTGTTTAAATTTAAACTGTGGGTATATAGATGGGTGTTGGTCAGGGAGGTGGTGACACGCCCTTATTTGTCCCCTGTCAACGAATAGTACAGTTCAAATCCTGTCCACTATTCAAGTGGTATTCGCCCTTCTATCGGTAGCAGATATTTGCTCTATTTTTTCTTCTCATGTAAGTACTGAACCTCCAAGCGCCCCCATCTCCCCACCATCACATTCATGGTGAAGTCAAGCGTGACCAAATCAATATCTTCGCCTGCGTTCCCCTGGCGATTTTTCTCTCCCCCATACTAACCGATGGTCGTGTCAGAGTCACGTGACCTGCTCTGGTGTACTGTAGATCGGATCCCGAATAACATGTCTAGAAAGATGGCAGCAGAGGCGTAGCGGGGGGGGGGGGGGGGGGGCGGGGGGGGGGGACATATGTCCCCGGGCGCCGACCTTAGGGGGGGCGCCAAATTGAAAGTTTTAGGGGGGGTGCAAATGAAAAGTTCGACGGGGGGGTGCAAATCGAAAGTTTGAGGGGGGGGGGTGCAAATCGAAAGTTTGAGGGGGGGTGCAAATGAAAAGTTCGAGGGGGGGGGGGGTGCAAATCGAAAATTTGCTCCCGAGGGGGGCGCCAAATTGAAAGTATGTCCCCGGGCGCCGGGAAGGGTCGCTACGCCTCTGGATGGCAGCAAAACGTACGATGGTTGGCTGTGTGGTGCTTGTTTGGGGGACGGAGGGGGAAGGGTATATATTATAAGATCCAACAGATCCAACTAAATAGTGCGTGTCAAGGTCAGCCTGACATAGAACGTAAACACGGGTAATTGTGTGGTCCCCACAGCTCCTGGTCCTACGACTTTTTCTCTTCACACCACGCTTCCGTCCTGCTATTCAATCTTCAACTTTCTGTTGACGGAGTCCCAACCTGGCGTCAGGTGACGCAACGCTGACCCAGTAGCCTGGAGAGGTAGAGTTGAGTCATACTCCGTCAAGCGGGTCGTTTCATGCCAGTATGGAAGGGGGGGGGGGGCGAGTCTTTATTTGGTAGCGTTGAGTGGGTTTCATTTTCCAAATGTTAGGTAATCTGATTACATGGACGGACCAGCCAAAATAAAGTCATAGACCATGGAGTATAGTGGGAGTGGAGAGAAGGGGGGGGGGGGGGGTAGAAGAAATCGATGGAGGATGAAAGCTGACATTAAAAGATGAGACTCGCGTCAGTAATTTTCCCTAATTAGATGGGTGCTTTACAGCATAGCGGCTTCTGATCAATCATGTTAGCTGTACGCGCATGCGTAATGCATGGCTTGCTTCGCGTACTTGCCTAATCCTTTCTAATTTGGCCCTCAGAATATATTCCTTATCAGATAGTGTGTACCATTGTCCTTGTAATCAGCTCTTTAAAAAAAAAAAATCTCTAGATAACAATGCAACTACGGCGTGTGTTGCTTTGTAGATACTTTGATCCTTTGTGTTGCTGTAATGATGAATTAACCAGGTTGCGTTATTAGACGTTTATTTTCTCTCGCCACCAGGCTCGCGCGGCTGTGTGTTGTCAACCAGGACGACCCGTTACCTGGGATCGATAGCCTCGAACCGACGCGGGCTCGCGATCTCTCTCGGGTTTGTTTTCTTCCTTAACTGGCCTGCGCGTTCCTGCTTCACCTGATCCAGGTATACCACCGTCCTGCCGTGTTTGGTGGGACTAGGCCAGTGATATGGGGCTTGTGTATGTCGTGTCGTGTTGATGCAACCATAATACGCTGATGGCGGCGTGTTGACGGCGGAATTCTGCTGCCGTGTACATCGAAACAACACGGGAAAAAAAAGTTGTTTACATTTTAGTAATTGGTTGTGGTGCATTCGGCTAATTTTTCTGTGACACTTGCTAATTCAGCTTTGGATTTTATTCAACGGTCTGCTGTTATTTTCTTTGTGGGAGCCACGTAAGTTGACTTTATTCTACAAGTGGTTATTGTTGAGGTGAATGCTAGCACCGTAATCTGACGGGTTCATTGAACGGCTTTGATACAGATCTGGTATCGGTGACGAGTGTCGTGTGAACGCTACGCTTCATTGACTCCCACGCTTTAAATACTATAACGGAGACAGACCCCCCGTTGTCTGTTGACAGTTGTATTGGACTCTAAAGGTCTCTAGTGCGTGACTACTGTAGTGCGTGGCTACTGTTTGGAAACAGGTTAGGTTGGACTAGACTTGTGGTCAGCTGATGGTCCTGTAATTATCTCTCTGTTTATCTTGTGTCTACCTGGAGCATTGAGTGTCCGCTGTCTGTAACTTTGGACTGATACAGCGTCGGTGTGTTCAGCCACTGATAACACTTATCTCTGGCTTAACGCGGGCCCGCAGTTTTGTGTCACCTCATGGAGTGTAGGAAGTTTTGGTCTCTGTCACGTAGTGTAGGAGTCACATCATGTAGTGTAGGAGTCACAGCAAGTAGTGTAGGAGTCACATCATGGAGTGTAGGAGTCACAGCAAGTAGTGTAGGAGTCACATCATGGAGTGTAGGAGTCACATCATGGAGTGTAGGAAATTTTGGTCTCTGTCACGTAGTGTAGGAGTCACATCATGTAGTGTAGGAGTCACATCACGTAGTGAAGAAGTCACATCACGTAGAGTCACATCACGTAGAGTCACATCACGTAGAGTCACATCACGTAGAGTCACATCACGTAGTGTAGGAGTCACATCACGTAGTATAGGAGTCACACTAACCATAGTGCAAGAGTCAGCACAACCAATGTAGCCACAACTGAGCTGGTCACGTACATGCACACCAAACATCGCTAATGTTTGTTTTCCCTAAAGTCACGTAACGTCACCTGATTAGTACAGGCCAGACCTGTACGTAGGTTCAGTATAATGCAATGTTTTATGTACATAATTGTACTGAATTCGCTAGGGCTTGTAGAAACACACGTAAAAAATTTCCGTGTGGCGACATATCCACCATGTATGGTTATACTTGAGCTATAATTGTATACCTTGTAGCTGTATGGGTTATACTTGAATAGTTTACCTCATAGACGCAACTTAATATTTATATTGAACCTTCCATATAATTAGCTGGCTTACTGTTACAGGCCGTGCCTACCTATTACTTGTTGGTTTAAATAGATGCAATGTTCCCATTGGGTAGTAATTAGCCTTTGTGAGATCTGGGGATGATCGACTCTTTCAGACATATTGATCGGTTTATGGAACTTGGACGTGTTTAAAGACATTTGTGTTTTACTTTATGTAACTCCATTACCGATACGTGTTATGCTACAGTTAGGCAAGCTAGTCCTAACATGTCCTTTAGCCGGACACAGTTATGACAGCCAGACACAGCTATGTCAGCCAGACACAGTTATGTCAGCTAGACTTACCATTAAATTCCACATTCAATCATCCCGCCATGGGTTGGTCGCGTTTGATGGATAACAAGGTTACGTAAGTCTCCTGACATGTAGGTCACTCCAGGCCACCGTTAGACGGCAACAGTTGGCGGACTGACGTTACCTACAGTATAGTTGGATGGTCTTGTTTTTACAGAGACAGTATGTACCTCACAAACTCATTCAACATAATAGTATTAATAGCAATCATTTTGTCTTAAACGTGGAGGATAAACTTCGATTCCAGAGAGTAATGTTTTTGGTTATCTTTTAGGCCTAGTTATTATCTAAGTTAGTCAAAACATCAGAAAACTCGTAAACAAGGTATATATAATAGGTCCAAGTTATAATATATGCAATACGTCCAGTTGGTGATGCCAGAGCAAGTGTTTGTCGTTAGCCAGTATCAGCCGTCCGTCACGGTCCACCTCACAACTGTCAATGCAGTTGATGCACCTGACACTAAAGGGAAGATTTGAAGTTCTATTTTCATCTCCGGTAGCGTCAGTTTCAAAACTTGTAGGCGGTCTATACAGAGCGACATAAAGCGCATCCGGCCATGAATAGTGCAGTCTTTAAATGTATTGGTTCTATCTGCTGTTTCTGTGCTCTTTCTATAGTAGGCTGTAAAATAAGCCTCGAAAATAATGCCAAATGTTTTATCGTATGATATGGGGGGAAATTGTCTCGCTTCTCATTAAGTCTAGTGTTAGCTCAACTAGACCCCTTTCAGCTGAGTAGTTCATAAATGATGGCACACCCCTCTAGGGAGGGGGGGGGGGTCGGAATTTTGAGCCCATATTCGCGTTTATGAAACACTAAATTGTAATTAAAAATTGATCAATGTACAAAATATTGCCCGATCTCTTTACATTTTAAGAAAGATTGCAGTTGGGGGGGGGGGGGGGGGGGGGGTAGATAGAGACGTGACTTTATTTTAGGGAATAGTTGTCTCTTTGTGACCATGGGGCCGGTAAAAGGCGTGGCGTTGTTTATGCATGACCTCAGAGGTGTCGTTTGGTACATGATCCAACTAACAGCACATTTCTTGCCGTGGACTTTTGAAGGGTGCATGGACCCTCGCTCATATTTACAGCACGGTGGCCGTGAACTAGTCGTGTGTGATTGATAATGTCATAACTGGACGCCACCAAATAGGTCACACGCGGAAGGATAGATAAGTTCAAATTGTGTTGACAGCTTTAAACGATGAGTCATCGGCTGTTTGAAAAAAAAATGAAATCACTTGCGGCCTGTCTCAGTAGCGCTACAACCAATTATCACTGCAGCAAGACAGATAAGACCCTTGATATTCATGTGGTGCAGTCTGTGTGGCTTACAGGCACCCTACACATGTCTCACACAGGTGTTTGATTTGAACACTTTGTTCCTGTGTGTTAGAACATTCTTACTTTGAATTAATTTTTAATAAGGTTGTTGTAAAAAAAAATTCTTTGATGTTTTTGTTTTGAAATATTTTTTTTATAAATATTACTTTAAGTTAAGTATTCTGGTAGCGTGATACCTCTCCTAATGTGTAGTAAAATGTTATAGTTATCTGTATTATTCCGTATAGCTATTGTATTGTAGTGTAAACATATTTCAAATATATGTTTATACTACAATACAACTTTTTCGTTTTTATCACTGATGCTTTTGAAGATATTGATGAGGCGCGTCATTTGTAAGTCACGAGAAGAACACTACTCTACTCACACTTGACTTTTCATCCGCGTCTGGGATTTAACAAAAGTCGACTCACACTTTTATCTCTCTTCTCTCCCCCCTCCCCCCTCTGTTGGGGTTAAACCCATAGCTTGCTGTAAACACATGTACAGCCTGTATACTAGACTACAGGGAGACCAATATCTAGCCTGTGTGTAGGATAAACACATGTTCAGCCTGTATGCTAGACTATATGGTAGACTACAGGGAGACCAATATCTAGCCTGTGTGTAGGATAAACCTACTGTAAACACATGTCCAGCCTGTATGCTAGACTATATGGTAGACTACATGGAGACCAATATCTAGCCTGTGTGTAGGATAAACCTACTGTAAACACATGTTCAACCTGTATGCTAGACTATATGGTAGACTACATGGAGACCAATATCTAGCCTGTGTGTAGGATAAACCTACTGTAAACACATGTCCAGCCTGTATGCTAGACTATATGGTAGACTACATGGAGACCAATATCTAGCCTGTGTGTAGGATAAACCTACTGTAAACACATGTTCAACCTGTATGCTAGACTATATGGTAGACTATATGGAGACCAATATCTAGCCTGTGTGTAGGATAAACCTACTGTAAACACATGTTCAGCCTGTATGCTAGACTATATGGTAGACTACATGGAGACCAATATCTAGCCTGTGTGTAGGATAAACCTACTGTAAACACATGTTCAGCCTGTATGCTAGACTATATGGTAGACTACAGGGAGACCAATATCTAGCCTGTGTGTAGGATAAACCTACTGTAAACACATGTTCAGCCTGTATGCTAGACTATATGGTAGACTACATGGAGACCAATATCTAGCCTGTGTGTAGGATAAACCTACTGTAAACACATGTCCAGCCTGTATGCTAGACTATATGGTAGACTATATGGAGACCAATATCTAGCCTCCAGTAGAACTGACCTTTGAGTGCTGACCCTACACGTGAGCTGAGTTACACTCACGCTAAGAATGTCACCTGCCCTTCTATCAGGTGGGTTTCTCATGGGTCCGTGCATTCAGTAGTTTCTCATGGGTCCGTGCATTCAGTAGTTTCTCATGGGTCCGTGCATTCAGCAGCAGTTTCTCATCGTGCTATATTGACTCCGTACGTTTGTTTTCATCAGTGGATTATATAGTTTTAGGCTTCTGATGGCTATATTATCAGCATTACACACGTAATTTTTCTGGTCAGTACTCATCACTTTGTACACATTTTATCTGTGGGCTGGTTGTTAAAATTAAATTGTGTGTCGCCCTGACATACCGAAGAGAAAGAAAACACGGTATAGAGAAATACTGTTTGCATGTGTTTCTGTAACAACGCCAGTGCATGTGCTATTGATTATAAAACAAAACATCTTACCTAAAAGCTGTCAAACAAATCGATTGGGCTGTTTGTCGGGCAGGAAATCCGGTTCGTTGGGTTGTAACTTGTAGAAGAAATGAAAAAAATCACACAAAACTGTTGGACAAAGGAACGAACAAAACCCAAACTAGTGAACAGATTTCTCGTGTGCTTGCAGTCAGTTGATCAACTTTGGTCTAGGTACCTATTGATACTCAATGGTTGGTGAATCCTCCCCCAAACCCATAACTCTAGTACTGAGACTGATGCTACTGTACCTAAACCATAAGTTCAGACATATTAGCGGGGGAAACCTACCCCCCCCCCCCCCAAACCCATAACTGTTGTACTGAGACTGATGCTACTGTACCTAAACCATAAGTTCAGACATATTAGCGGGGAAAACCTACCCCCCCCCCCCCCCAAACCCATAACTGTTGTACTGAGACTGATGCTACTGTACCTAAACCATAAGTTCAGACATATTAGCGGGGAAAACCTACCCCCCCCCCCCCCCCCCCCCCAAACCCATAACTGTTGTACTGAGACTGATGCTACTGTACCTAAACCATAAGTTCAGACATATTAGCGGGGAAAACCTACCCCCCCCCCCCCCCCCAAACCCATAACTGTTGTACTGAGACTGATGCTACTGTACCTAAACCATAAGTTCAGACATATTAGCGTGGAAAACCTACCCCCCCCCCCCCAAACCCATAACTGTTGTACTGAGACTGATGCTACTGTACCTAAACCATAAGTTCAGACATATTAGCGGGGAAAACCTACCCCCCCCCCCCCAAACCCATAACTGTTGTACTGAGACTGATGCTACTGTACCTAAACCATAAGTTCAGACATATTAGCGGGGAAAACCTACCCCCCCCCCCCCCCAAACCCATAACTGTTGTACTGAGACTGATGCTACTGTACCTAAACCATAAGTTCAGACATATTAGCGGGGAAAACCTACCCCCCCCCAAACCCATAACTGTTGTACTGAGACTGATGCTACTGTACCTAAACCATCATGTTAGACAGTATTCGTGTAAACTGTGGCAAATAGTCTGTCTAGTCCTGTTTTTTCCTATCGATTTATGTTTTATGTTTAAAACTTAAAAAAAAAAAATCACGCCATTCGTTTGTCTAAAATTGAAGCTATTCGTATCGATTAGCAATACAATCACCTGTGTAGTTTCTTTCAACTGTGATTGTACCGAGCAGCCCCAATTGTATGAATTGTGTGTGACATCAGACATCCCCGGAGACCGGGACTTGTGAGCAGTTTTTTAATACCAATAAGAGTAGATCAAAAGCAAGCGGCAGTAGCCAAACGGTGGCCCATTTAAATATTTGATAGCAATCATCCTTAGTTAGCTTCTCTTCTAGTTGGGCTCGCTTCGTCTCATTCGTGTCTTTGTCATTGCTACAAAACAGTTGGTGTGGATGAGCTCTCAGGTAAAACATTTTGATACGTTTGTTTCAATAGTGCAAGAATTGATGGTGAATGTTTTTATAGATTCCGCTGTGTTCATTGGTGACATTTCGGTGTCAGTGACACGCAGTACAGAAGAAGCAGTGTTGGGTGACGATGTAACTATTTTGTATTCATGACTTCACTGTGGTTGCTCACGTGTAATCAATGTGCAATCAATTCTAACACGCGATAACGAAATGGTTGTTTTTGGCCTTGACATTGTATTTTGGTGAGGGACACGCTGTGAATGCTACAACTTGTTAAAAGTCTTACCATTTCCCTAGCTATTGATTACTGTCAAGTTGCTAGTAGAGCTAGATTCACCAACTTGTCAAAAGTATTACCATTTCCCTAGCCATTGTCAAGTTGTCAGTAGAGCTAGATTCACCAACAACTTGTAAAAAGTATTACCATGGGGTGTAGCCTACAAGATTAGAACCAGTTGAGTGTAGATTATCAACTCTGATCCATGCATGCCTGGTGACACGTAGCCTCGTTAGGGCAACCCTTGAGGATTAAAAACCCAAGCTGGCTGATATGATTAGAGACTATCATAATGGAATGCCTTACAGACGCTAATGTATGCAAGCCCACCTGAGTGGCAGCTTTGTTGCTGTGTTTGTTCAGTTCGTCATAACTCACACACCGTCTCAGGTCGCCCTGACTCGTCATAATCTCTTTGTTCCCTGACTCAAATCAATAGACCGATTACATCATTTAGCCTTCTGATCTGGCGCTTACATCCATGCTTTAGTTACACATCATTTCACCCTCCTGATCTGGTGCTTACACCCATGCTTTAGTTACACATCATTTCACCCTCCTGATCTGGCGCTTACATCCATGCTTTAGTTACACATCATTTCACCCTCCTGATCTGGCGCTTACATCCATGCTTTAGTTACACATCATTTCACCCTCCTGATCTGGCGCTTACATCCATGCTTTAGTTACACATCATTTCACCCTCCTGATCTGGCGCTTACATCCATGCTTTAGTTACACATCGTTTCACCCTCCTGATCTGGTGCTTACACCCATGCTTTAGTTACACATCATTTCACCCTCCTGATCTGGTGCTTACACCCATGCTTTAGTTACACATCATTTCACCCTCCTGATCTGGTGCTTACACCCATGCTTTAGTTACACATCATTTCACCCTCCTGATCTGGCGCTTACATCCATGCTTTAGTTACACATCATTTCACCCTCCTGATCTGGCGCTTACACCCATGCTTTAGTTACACATTTCACCCTCTTGATCTGGCGCTTACATCCATGCTTTAGTTACACATCATTTCACCCTCCTGATCTGGTGCTTACACCCATGTTTTAGTTAGATTAGGACGCGCTGTTATTGACACATGCCGCAACCCAATCAATGAGTGTCCCGTTACACAGCTGATTTAGCTCTAGGGGCGTTTCCCTAGTGTTTGGTACACTTACTGTCAAACTCCGGCTTTATCAGGAAGTTGGTGTCCTGGAAAAAGATTTACTTTATTTTGAAGGCATCCATTTGATTGTGTACTGTAGATTTATTGAACGTTGAAGTACTATGGTGAAGGAGTGTGGTAATATTGAGTTGACGTCACGAGTTCAAACAAGCTGACACTACTTCCTGCCTACTGTACCTTCAGCTCAACTTATTAGACAGCTCTACCTGAACCAGGTGTAATAACCATAGGCCAGTTCAAAACAATGCAAACCTTTTTTTTTGTATGAAGGTCTGGTTTGTGTGCGGACTTTTTTTTTTTAAAGAATCGCGTGATGTTGAAGTTCGCATGAACTTGTCAGTCGTTAAAAGGGGGTGAGGTATACCTGTTGACGCATGTATTATAAGGAATGTTTAGGTCATTAGCTTGATGTTTCCACCATCTTTTACTGCACCATGTACACCTTTATTTAACAATGACACATCGCCTAATTCAACCTAATAGGTCTAATTGGCATGGTGATATCGCTGTCTTCTCTTTTCTTGTAACACCTACGTCCTCGTACATTCTTGTTTTGTTTGGCATCGTGTTGGCTGACATGAACAGATCAAACAAAATACACATTCCCTGACATCAGATTATATGATACACTTTTTCAAAACTCCCTAGTTTGTGGGAAGAAAGTTGAATTGTCCAGAAAACGTCCCCAAACACTATTGTGTGTTAAGTTCAAATCGTTGGCCTGGAGTTACCTGAGTCACCCCCCCCCCCCCCCTCCCACCAACAAACCTGCTCAACATATTGACCAACGCTCTTCCGGGCTTCGTGATCCGGCACAGCAGCGATTTCCGTGCCGAGATTCTTGGCCTAGGACCACATGGTGTTGACATCTGTATCCTGACTTATTCACTCACACAGCCTGTGTTGTTTTATCGCTGACTTACTTCATTGACACGCCGATTTACTGCGGACTTCTGGCACTTTAGACATCAGCATTTTCCTCATTTACATTGATATTTTAAAAGTTAATAAACTTTAGATCTACATCGGTATTTACCTTCTTGATTATAATATGCACTATTTAAATTCTGCATCATGCCCCCCCCCCTTCCATTTCTGGCATTAAAACAATAATGAGGTTCTTACTTTCACTCTGACCATTATCTAAGCGCTGGTGTTACCAGTGAAGCTATGTTTTTGTCTAAGGTTTCTAAGAACGATTTCTTTTGTGTACCCGCTTTTGTACCATAAATTGCCTGTCTCGCATCTAGATTACTATTGGCTTCATGGGTTGGTTTAACCCAAATGGGCGCCTGTGTTCACTTGGTCTGTACATATCTTGTAGCATAATTTCTAATTGTAATAGTGGTGACTTAACGAAACCTTTGTTTTCTCTCAACCAGGCACTACAGAGAGAGATAGAATCCCACAACAAGATCGTCAACGCTGTCCTCAAGTTGAGCGAGCGTCTGGAGCTCGACTCTAAGGCCTGCGGTACCAGGGGCCACGACTCCCTGCAGACGGTGGCACTGAACCTCGAGAGGAGATGGCACGGGATCTGGCTGCAGTCCCTCGAGTGGCAGTGTCGTTTGGAAGGCGCCATCACCAAGAGGAAGGTAAGTCTAGTACTGAGTGTCTCGTCAGTCTTTTTATTGTCAGTTGGGTATGTTATTGTTGAGATCCACAAACATGATCGGTCCCTTCCTACTCTTCAGGTACCAAGTGTTATGTTTTGTTTAAATGTATGGTGTGCTAGTACGTGAGACCAAGTCTGTGTATAGTCAGGGCCGTGTCAACTGTTTCTATTTTATCGACCACCCCTTTGTCCATAACAGTGTGAACTCGCTGTATTTTTTCTGTAGCCTGAAAGTCTCCTGTGGTGTAACAGCTTACACGAGCCATGTGGCCACGTTCATGTATGTTACTCACCTTTGCCAGCTGTCACTGGTACACTCACTGCCCGCACACGCCCCGCTCGTACATTTAAACTGCCTGTACACGTATACTAACCACTCATACACTCCCGTGTAGTACTAGAACTGGACTCTTAAATTTTTTTCTTACTCAAAAGATGCACCCATGCCCTTGCTGTTCTCCCAATACACCCCATATTGCCTCATCTGTTCCTGTCTCCTACACTCCGACCTGAAAAAGACAGTTTCACGTCTCATGTGGGTCTCCTGCGGGTATTGAGTTATCTAAAATACTGTGGTGGTCGTAATTTAAAACCTGTCCTTATTGATATCGACGTCAACTGCGGCTTTGATACATCATTGGCTAGAGTTAAACGGCGTTAATATTTAAATCATTCATTAACTCGAGGCGTTTTTATGTCCAGTTACGTTAGTCTTTTGGAAGCCCCGATATTTTCTGTGCACACGACTCCATCGTGAGTTGGCTGAGATCATATACAATTCCTTTCATGTTCAGCTTTAAACCCCCGTGACCGCTGCGTTGTGCAGTAATCGCGAGTGAGTCAAGCGAGAAGGGGAATCGAATATTTCACACAGCCGTGCAGTCTGACATGTAGGCTTAGGGTAGCCGGGTAATCGAAGTGGTGATCCACGCTGAAGGTCTGCTGTCGAGTAATCGATACCAGTAACTTTGATGCATTATTGAAAGTTGCTGTTTGTAGATTGCGTGGTTCGTTGCCCGCGCTCAACCTCTGTAGCTGAACAATCCCAGTTGGTGCCTGTTTTCATTAGGTGAGCGCTGAAAACACGTGTAGTTGACTAGTCCAGTGGGTCAGCTTTGTGTCACGTGACATGATTTAGGTCAGAACTGGACCCAGGGGAAAACTGTAATAAAGCTGCTTACGTTTTGGTTTCTTGAGGATCGCGCTTGTTGTCATAGGTTTATTCCACATCTGTAGCAAGATCCCAAACTTGTTCATGACTATTCCGTACCGAGATCCCTAGAGTGTACATGACTATTCTGTACCTAGATATCATATGTGTACGTGAGTGTATTCTGTACCGAGATCCCAAAAGTTGTACCCAGCCAACACATAGCCTGGCCTGTATCAACCCATGACTAGAGCAGTAGGCTAGTACAATGGCTACATGTTGCGCTCCATTGATTGGACGACTGCTGCACGTGATTGAGTCGCCTCCTTCAGCGACGTACTAAACTCCGGGTCATCAAAGAGCGGGGAAGGAAAAAAAAACGTAAAGGCCGGTCATTAGAGGATATGACAGCTCTAAAGGAGCGCTTTTATTTCTTCTGCCGGCAGCGTCCGGTTGCTATAGTAACCAATAAATTAGATTATTTGTCTTTTAGATGTGCTTTTTTTTAAGGGTTGGTGTGTGACAGGTAAATTGAATTGTGTGTAAATCGTCGATAGGGCTTTGTTAGCTTCTAATTATAGACGTCCTTGGTCTTCTGCATTACTGGGTCATTTAGAAAGAGAAAATTACATTTACCCGTGTGGCTTCTAATAATAGATGTCGTTGATCTTCTGCACTACATGGACATTTAGAAAAATTACATTTACCATTGTCTGTATACAATATTTTAGAATAGACGTTTATTTTTAATTACATTATTTTTCAATGAATGTCTTGTAATATGTGAGAGGAAAGGGCTTCACTTTTTGTTTGCCATTGTGTTAAAGGTGGCAAGGTGTTACATTGTAAAGTGTTAAATGCCATGGTATTATATGTTAGTTTCTTATATAACCAAGGTGTTTTGTGCTTATCTGTTAAATGCCTATGGTGTTCCTCATGACTAGCTTGACTTTCTGTAGTGTTTCTTACCACCGTTTTGAGCTATCAGCTTTTATCTAAATCACACCATGGACATGGAATAATTTTTTGGTAACATTCTCTAAAATCTTGGTGTAAAGAAGGGCCTATCAATGAACTATCTGGGTAAACATAATTTTTTGTAGACTCTGTCAACTAGGTCCACAGTCTGAATGATATTGACTTTGTTTATCTGTGTCATTATGTTGACTGTGTCAGTGACTGCTGTGTTCATACAATGTTATCTCTACGTGTACCTGCTGTTTGTTGACATCAGTTCTTCTATCCCCAGGAGCCTCTGCACTGTGGGTTTGACTTCAGTAACTTCCCCCTGTCTGAGATAGACGAATCCTTGTTCAGCCACTCAGGCCACAGCTTCAGTGAGCACCTAATCCAGCTAGACGATGACAGTTTGCTCTTTATTGGACACAGGGACGACTTTGCTGAGAACACATCCAACTCTGGGGACTGCTACAGGAGTTTAGACCTGCACGGCAGCAGGTCCTCTCTAGCCTACAGCGACCAGGACGAGAGCCTGGAGGATGTCTTCCCTCAGGTGGTCATCCAGGACAGCCTAGTGCACTGCGGCTCTGGTGCACACACCCCTACAGCCCCCAACAGTCCCTCAAGACCAGCTGCTTTCTTCAAGCCTGACAGCCCACTCGGCAAGAGGCCCTTCCCCGGCCCTGGGAGTGGAGAGGCCAGCCCGGCCAAGAGGGGCTCCCAGTCCCCCTCCTCCTCCAGTGGAGGCCTGAGCCCAGTCAGCCAGGAGAGTCCGCTGGATTCTTTTATCATTTCAAGAGGGCTGCACATCAGCAGTAGAGATGGTCTCCTCATCAACTCTATGCACCACGGAGACACCTATGCCCACCTAAAGCAGCGCAAGGCTGGATTTGGCTGCAGCAGTGGGGACTCTGCTAACATTAGTGAGACTGAGTCCAAGATGGGGGATTCCCCCCCTTCTAATAACCTTCTTAGAGCCAACGGTCACTATGCGGTCACTAGCAGTGATGGTGAAGGAGATCCACCAGCAGTGAGAAGGTTCAATAGCACGGATGTGAAGGACATTGGATACAGCAGTGAGAGCCAGTCCAACGACGAGGTGGAGGTCATGGGTCACCAGATTGACCTGGAGTACAGGTACCAGGGCAAGTGTGAGGTGGCCAGCGATGGCCCCCTGGGGGAGAAGATCTCCCTGCCCTCTACAGCTGTCAAGCCCATTTACTACATGATGACGCATGTGGATGCTGACTCCACAGACCGGACAGATACCGGGGACACCACGGATTCTGGTGCGGAAAAAATTAAGAAAGGGCAGTTGGTGAAAAAGTTAAGTGATAAAGTGTTGCATAATGATTCATTTCACTCAGACAAATCAACAAAGGAACTTGAACAAGGCTCACTCAATGATTCTTATAATTCTGGTTCAGATAGATTTGAGGCTTCTGTTAAAGAGGTCTTCTCAGAGTTAGATGCGCATAAAGAATCAGATTCGCTGGATGAAGCATGGGACTTGTCATCTCTAATCCCAAATGGTGGCTACCACCAGACAAGCCATGCGTATGGGGGCGAGTGTGTGACTGGGGACAAGGATGCCCATCTGCTCCCCATGTACACATTTGTGGAGTTCTCAGAGTCAGACAGCGCCCCAGAATCCAGGGAGAAGAAATCCATCAAGTACCTGATAGAGCATGCTGAGGACCTGGTCAAACCCTCCAGCCCCAAGCACACCATCCAGCCAGCAGCATCACCCAAGAAACAGGCTCCAGTCCAACATTCCCCATCCAAACAGACCCAGACAGACAGCTGCAGCACTGTGGAGAGCTCCTGCGATGCTAGTGGGGAGGACAACTCTGACCATGAAGGAGCCTTGAAGTGTAGCAGCGCAGTAGAGGACTTCTCCACGGCAACAGATGACGCTGAGGAGACCCTCTTCAACAGCACCATAAACCTGGAGTCTGCAGACCCTGCCAAGAATGCAAGCGCAGATGACATCTCACGACCTACACCCCACGGCTCCCCGGTGTTTGACTCTGCTCGCCTCCGTAAACAAACCGGTGGGGCTTCCCGTAGAAGAGGCAAGAAAGACAGGCCGTGGAGTGTTGTGGGGCTGCAGGAGTTTAACACCAACAAGAGAAGTGACAGTCTCCAGCAAACAATCGCAGCATCAGAAAGTGCAATAGACCATCTGTTCTCCCACACCGACATGGACACATCAACACCCACACACATTGGCTTCCACTCATCCACCTTCCCCAGGGACAGCCACAGGGACTACTTCAGGAAATCATTCTCCTCCTCTGAACATTCATCCTCTTCTAAGTGTGCCAGACGCAAGATCAAATACTCAGGTGGCCCATCCCTGGACGCCACCACTCCCACCAACAGCGAGACGACACTTACTGGGGTCAACTGTGACGAGTCTGTCACAGCAGATGGTACATGTGACAAGAGTGCCATCCCTGGCGCCAGAGGCTCGTCACAGCCATCAGAGAACTCATCTGGGGCTGAGAGATCACCAGCCAAGAACCACAAGCCCAGACGTTTGAGGCGCAGGTCTAGTCTAGAGAAGAAAGACACCTACGCTGCCACCTTAACCAGGTCCAGCACCACTGACAGCTATGACAGTGCAGAGGCTGAATCGGAATCAGAAACTACAGGTCAGTTTTTGTTTTCAAATCATTTGTTTTACTTGTATAATCTACAAATCTTTTAGCCTAATGATCTGTGCAGCTTTTAAAGTTTTCATGTATTGTTATTGTTGTTTAAAAAAGTAAAACCCAATATTAGTTAAAGAAATGCTTCCCAACTCTGAGGCCATTTTGTTCAGCTTTAATGATTACTTTGTTGTTTGTTTTGATTGTACTTAACAATCTACAAGAGGATTTTCAAACAGAACTTGAGAACTTTTAAAGGGTCTTAACTCGAGGCATTTTCTATCTAGAGTTAGCTAATAGCATATTTAGGTTATAAGAATTACTAACTCAGTAGAAATGTTCATACATATTCATACACTGTTGAACAAATGTAATGATCATGTGAACAGACCATAACCACTGCTATATTTGTTATTAAATAGCAGATTTTAAATTCCACAGTAATGCAACTTAAGTAGATTATTTGATTAGGTGTGGTATTGTTGTGTTGGATGTTAACTATTCAACTAGACCACAATTCTTACTTCTAGGCGTGTTGTGTTGTGTGTATGAACAGGTGTATGACATGTATGTATGGTGGGTGGGTGGGTGTGTGTGTGTGTGCATGCTTTATCACTATTCTAACTTAGACCTGTTGTCTTGTTTAATATAATAATGCTTAGATTACTCTTCTAAAGTAAACTCCCTGTCCTCTGTTAATGTAACAGTGTTAGATAACTATTCTAACATGGGTCCCTTGCCTTGTTTACAGATGAATACCTAACATGTTAATGTAACAGTGTTTAGATAACTATTCTAACATGGGTTCCTTGCCTTGTTTACAGATGAATACCTAACATGTTAATGTAACAGTGTTTAGATAACTATTCTAACATGGGTTCCTTGCCTTGTTTACAGATGAATACCTAACATGTTAATGTAACAGTGTTTAGATAACTATTCTAACATGGGTTCCTTGCCTTGTTTACAGATGAATACCTAACATGTTAATGTAACAGTGTTTAGATAACTATTCTAACATGGGTTCCTTGCCTTGTTTACAGATGAATACCTAACATGTTAATGTAACAGTGTTTAGATAACTATTCTAACATAGGTCCTTGCCTTGTTTACAGATGAATACCTAACATGTTAATGTAACAGTGTTTAGATAACTATTCTAACATGGGTTCCTTGCCTTGTTTACAGATGAATACCTAACATGTTAATGTAACAGTGTTTAGATAACTATTCTAACATGGGTTCCTTGCCTTGTTTACAGATGAATACCTAACATGTTAATGTAACAGTGTTTAGATAACTATTCTAACATGGGTTCCTTGCCTTGTTTACAGATGAATACCTAACATGTTAATGTAACAGTGTTTAGATAACTATTCTAACATGGGTTACTTACCTTGTTTACAGATGAATACCTAACAGCCCCAATGGAGGCCGCCACATCTGATGGTGATGATGTACACAATGTGTCTGGTTCTTTCTCTGAAAACTGCATGTGGGACAATTTCCAGGTTGGTTTTGTCATCAGTAACTCTACAGTTTATATACACTTCTTGATTCATTGCTCTGTTTAGTTTGGTGCTGCACAGTTAAGTCAAAGCTTGTGACTTTCATGTTGTCTTATTGTTGGTTGATCAGTAGTTAGCATTCTTGACCATAGAGTGAGTTGTTACAAGTTCTCCTTAGTTAATCATAGAGTGTGTTGTTACAGGTCCTGTACCCCACTGCCAGTGAGGACCCAGGTGAGGAACTTCTAGAGTGGGACCCTCAAGATGAGCTGGAGTTTGATGATGACTTCCAGCTGAACAAAAAACACAGGAAATCTCTTGTGTCTGCTGTCATGGGCAATGGTTTGAAGAGATCCAAACTCAAATTTGTGAGTCTTACTTCTTTAGTCGATCATTGATATTTTTTTATTGTGGGGATAATTAATCATACACAAAATGTTCTATTCTTATTAAATATTAGTGATTTTAAATTTATTGTCCCATATGTTGGTAATTTAAAATTTAAAAACCTTTTGTTTAAAAAACAATTAAATGATTGATTTGAGTAGCATTGTTATGTGCCTTATGATTGTATAAAATTTTGGACCAAAAATAATTTCTCCAGACAAAACAAGGGATGCCTGGAGATGACAGTGATTCTGACCTGGATGATTTCCACCACATTCTGGACCAGTCCGAGCTGCAGCTTAAACTTGCTGACCAGTCCCTCAGGAAGAAGAGGAAAGATCCCATGGGGACAGGCCTGCACCCTGACCCAGCTAAATATGTAAATATTTTGTACTGTCTCACCATATAAATGTATCATCTAATATACTTTGTCAGCATAATGTATCACCCTACAGTGTTCAGTTGAACTGTAAATTTGCCCTATTTGTCCCATATTATAGTAACACTGGCAAGTAGGATGTTGGAAACCACATTGGAAATTATTTAGACTCTACAGTATAGAATTTTAAAATAATTTTGTGTCCATTGTAACATAGAAAGGTATTGATTTATCTGCTGTATTAACCAGGAGGAGATCATCGTTACATATGAAACCAACATCAACTGTTTGAAGACAATCTGTCAGCACCTCAAAAGTGATGACATCACACCAGAAGATATCAAGAGAGTCAATGGTTTGTACATTTTTCTTCACGGTTTAAACTATTTCTTTTATCTGAACTAAATTTGGTCATGGTTTCAACAATTTCTATTTTTTTTAACTAAGTTTGTTCAGATAATCACTGTTGCATTATTTTTTATGTGATTTCCAGACATAATGTACCAATGGGAAAAGTTGTATGCATTGGCATCTGAACGCCATACACAAGCCACAGCCCTAGGCAAGATCAGAGATCATTTGGTCAACATGGAGACATGCATCAAGCAAGCAGAAGAGTGCCTCCCCTTTGATAGGTTTAGCTCATCTGAGGAGTTGAAAAAAACTATTTCTTTATTGAAAGTAAGTAGTCACCTAGCTTAGAAGTTAGTTATTCTAGAATAAGTTACTTTCTAAGTGTCTATTGAAAGTGAGTAGTCACCTAGCTTAGAAGTTAGTTATTCTAGAATAAGTTACTTTCTAAGTGTCTATTGAAAGTGAGTAGTCACCTAGCTTAAAAGTTAGTTATTCTAGAATACGTTACTTTCTGTCTATTGAAAGTGAGTAGTCACCTAGCTTAGAAGTTAGTTATTCTAGAATACGTTACCTTCTGTCTATTGAAAGTGAGTAGTCACCTAGCTTAGAAGTTAGTTATTCTAGAATACGTTACTTTCTAAATGTCTATTGAAAATGAGTAGTCACCTAGCTTAGAAGTTAGTTATCCTAGAATACGTTACTTTCTAAGTGTCTATTGAAAGTGATTAGTCACCTAGCTTAGAAGTTAGTTATTCTAGAATACGTTACTTTCTAAGTGTCTATTGAAAATGAGTAGTCACCTAGCTTAGAAGTTAGTTATTCTAGAATACGTTACTTTCTAAGTGTCTATTGAAAGTGATTAGTCACCTAGCTTAGAAGTTAGTTATTCTAGAATAAGTTACTTTCTAAGTGTCTATTGAAAGTGATTAGTCACCTAGCTTAGAAGTTGGTTATTCTAGAATAAGTTACTTTCTAAGTGTCTATTGAAAGTAAGTAGTCACCTAGCTTAGAAGTTAGTTATTCTAAAATAAGCTACTTTCTAAGTGTCAGACACAAGAGGATTTATAATTGCATGTAATTATTGCACTCACTCTAGGAGAAGAAAGAGGCTTTGCAGATACAAGGTCAGCAACTGGAGGAAATCCATATTAAAATGACAGAGTTCTCTGCTCTTCACCCTACAATCAATGTAGCCAGATACCTTCAAGAAATGTCAGATTTACAAAAATCTACTAACTTCATGTACAACAAGTAAGCTAAATATATTATTGATCCAACCAGCCTTTTTTGGCAGTTTTTCATGAGAACATCCACCATACCATTTTGTTTTCAATTTTTGAAGATGAAGAAATTTGTGTTGATAGACCAAATGGGTATGCATCTAAAGTTAATGTAGTATTATCATTTATTTATTGTTTTAGTGAAATAAAAAAAAAATGATTGTATTTGTAGGGTGACAGAACACCTGGGTATACTAGAAAACAACTGGTCAGTGTGGCTGGAGTACCTGGACAGCCAGCAAGAGCTGGACAGCCTGCTGTCAGCAGACAGGGAGAGGCTGCACGCACTGTTGTGTCAGCGAGAGTATGGTATCAAGGTTACCAGAACAGATGTTGTCAGAGAACTAGAGGTAAAGTTATTGCTACTCAAAGGTCAGACTGATAATAGGAAAACAAGAGCTACACTGTAATTTTTCTTAGAATTCTTGACATTTAATCCATAAGACTGTAATTTTTCTGGCAGGTTATAGAAACAACTTTTTGAAAAATAACACTTTAGGTACTATCAGAAGTCGTATAATATTAATAATGGAAAAACAGTTTTAGTCGAGTTTTTTTTTTTATGAAATCTAACTTGAAACATTTAATTTTGTATGAACTTGAAGCCTTGAGAGTGTAATAAATCAATGTATCCAAAATATTTTTTAGCTTGAATGTAACTTAAAACTGAATGTTGTTTCCAGAAGCTACAGAGCAATCTGTGTGTGTACGAGTCCAAGTTATCCCTGCTTCAGGCCATGAGAAACAAGTTGACCAAGACTTCAGATGAAAATGCTCAGAGGATTCTGCTAGCAGCATTTGCTGACCTGCGCAACCAGCTGTTTGTGGTGAGTGAGAGGTGCCAGCAGATGTACCAGCAGGTGGAGGAGGATGAGGATGTGGCTCTGGAACAGCAGTCAGATCTGGGCAAGCTGGCAGTCTCAGCTGCATCCCTTCATGAAGCCTTGAAAACACGCCAGAGCATGAGGTTGGTTTTTCCCATTATTTTACCTTGAATAAACAAAATGCTGCATGTACACATTTTTGTATATATAGCTAAAAACTAATTAATGTTTACAGCCTCGTTGGCTAGAAAATGTGTACTTTGTACAGTCTGATCAACTTACTTTTCTTTACCAGAACACCTGAAGTCCATCTAGAAGCCAGCAGCGCTGACGCCCAGACCAAGTCCAGCTTAAACCGCAGCTGTGCAGCCTGGCTCCGCTCACTTCCTGTCCAAGTGGTGGCCTTGATGTTAGTTGCAGGACTTGTCTGTGCCCTTGACCCTGACATCCTTGACCGTTTGACCAACTTCAAGTTGACCATAACACCAGAGCTCCATTACGTCAATGGCCCCCCAAGTATATAAGAATATCCCAGATCTTGTACAGGCCCCCAGTGGATGTGAATGTGTTCGCCAGTATTCTGTACTATGTGTACGCTAGTATGTGTACTCCGAGTGATTTTGTAATTCTGTACTCAGTATACACCAGTATCCTGTTCTGTGGTGTCTACAGTGGTGTCGTATGTACACTAAAACCCTGTACTGCAGTGTGTACACTAGTATGTACCATGGTGTGTACGTAATACCCTATGCTGTGGTGTGCACGATGGTTTTGCTGATTCTGTGTGCACTTATACCCTGTACCTTGGGTTGTTGTTCTGATTCTGTGTACGCTATCACTGTTTACAGTGGCATCTGTGCCCAAACTGTATCCAGTAACCGTATGTATCTGTGAGATCATACAGAGAGATGTTGCAAGCACTTGTTGAGCAAGTTGTATGGTGCCTGTTAGCACCTGATTACGCACACGTAATCTGTTCTAGAGGTCTCTTTATTTGACCTGTTCACCTTATTCGGGTTGAGGCTAGCCATTATTTGAGCTGTGTCTCCCATCCCCCCCTCTGACCATCAGGGTGGGGCTACCCTTTATTTGACCTGTTCACCCCACTAGATGGGGTCTCCCCTAAATATGTTGTTAGCCTGTTTTTTTTTTTTTAATTTATTGACAGACAACACAAATAGCATTAATTTTGTAAAACTGTTGAGAGATTTTGTGGGTTTTAAAAAAAGCAATATTTGCTGAATGTGGATGGATGATTTAAATCATGCATTTGTTTACTATTAAATTATTTAATCAAGTGGTGCTCCATGAAATGTGTACTTGATCCTATGCTGTAGCTTTGTTAGTGATGAAACTAGTTTGATGTGGCTTGTTAGAGACAGAGGATAAGATCCCTAGCCAGACAATTGTTGTTGTAAAAATGTGGCGAGGGTGTAACCTCCCCTAGCCTACATGTTTTATATCATCCTCCCACTGTCTGGCGATTCTAATTTAGATGTCAGTTTTCTCTTCCCCTCCTCCCACTACTGATGGTGATTTGAATGTTGCAAACACCATGTTCTACTAATTCTCATTAGAGATCTGTCTATGAGAAAGTGAACAAGCATCAATTTAGATGTGCATTAGCCAGTTGGTTTGATGGTCATTGACCTCTAGATAATGTACACATGTGTCAACACACCAAGTTGTGATGGCAATATTCATGCTGTACAAATCAACTAGCAGTTGTTGGTTGACAAAGGGATTTAATCCTTTTCTTAGAGAGATGGTTTATTCTCCCTTTGAATATGTTTGGATTTTCTGTCAAAATATAGCCCATTTAAATGTTGGGCTTGTTTTTATGATGGTGTACTTAACATCAAATTTTACACCACTTACTCATCACATTTTAAGGTTTTTCTATTTGAGTTACCATGAATGGTCTTGGCCAAATTTTTTTTTAAAAAGAGAAGCATAATAAATATATAAAAAGCCATTGAAAGGTAACAAAAGGCAGCCATGATGAGTTTGTAAACTATGTGAATACTTGGTGTTATCCATTATTCCTTATTCAGATTGTATTGTTTACTTTTATCTCAAGTCTTACACTCAAGAATGGTATGTTGTCTGTTTTTTGTTTTTATTTTACCCCAACTAGCGATCATACAAGTTTCATTCTCTCTAATTACCAAGCTTTTTAATTTATTTTAAAATCAGATTGCTAATGTATGTTGTGACCAAATATTTTTTAATCTCACTGCTGCATTATTTATTACAACGCTACTCATGCTTCATGGCATGTCATCAGTTTGGTCTTGGCTTTGGTAGTTTGTTGTGTAGGAGACAAGCATTTCTCTGTTCAAGGACTTCAATGTATGGACTATATAGCTTGACCTACCAAACTTGTAAACAGAGGACTGCTTGTCCTGTGTGAGAGGACCACTGTACCAGACTCAGGACGACAGTGTTTTAAACTTCCTTTCTTCTACCTCACAAGCTTTTCACCTTGAGGAAATAGCAGTTTATCAACCATATTAGCAACAACAGCTATCTTATATGGCAGCAATTTTTTATCAAAAGATCACACAACCATTGGTTAAATACTAAATCTTTAAGTGGACAAAAATTATAACTAAATAAATGAAATATTTTTTTACAGTTGGTAATGTTAACTTTTCCTGGACATTTTTTACTTGTAAAAGTAGGCAATCATGTGTTTGAAAAATGATTAAAATTAATTAAAACCTTTTTTTACAAACTTTAACAGTGATTTAGCCTACAGAAAATTTCTCTTATTTAAAAAAAAAGTAAATAATTCATTATTTGAATCACAGTAGCAGTCACAATATTGTTGATGTTATCAAAATAAATGTGTCAATAAGGAATTACAAACTTTAACAGTGAGTTAACCTACAGAAAATTTCTCTTATTTAAAAAAAAAAGTAAATAATTCATTTTTTACATCACAGTAGCAGTCACAATATTGTTGATGTTATCCAGAGTAAAATAACTCATCAGTAATCAAAATCACTGTGTCAATAAGGAATTACAGTGTCAAATAATCATCCAAAATATTCAGCTCATTACAACTCATCTTCAACTTTTCTGACAACTGGTTGTGTTTTATATATAGCTTGTGCCTTGAACTGAGTCTGCCTGTCTTGAAACTGCAACTACTAGAACTGATGTTTTGTTAAACTATTGGAAATACAATTCTTGTAACTACTAGACATTTTCATTTGAACAACTAGAAAAGTTTCTTGAAGAAAAAGAAAAAAAAAATTTAGTGCAGATTTTTGTAATGGCTATTAAAATTAAAAACTCAGTATTTGCAGTTGAATGAATGTTAAGAGACTGTCTCTTTTATATTGCATGATAACATCTAATATTGTGTTCCCCATATATGCAATGTATTTTTTTAGTTTACTATTTTATTAAACGTTTAATATTTAGTAACACAAATAAGGGATTTTATGATTACTAATGCTACAAATTATTACCTTCATAGCTTTTAATCTAGAATTTAATGTTTTTAAGTTACTTATTTTTCCAACAGTAATTCTTTTTTAAAGTTAAAGTATAGTAAAATATACATATACTTTTTAAGTAATAAAAAATTTCAGTGGTTAAATCTGTAAATAACTATATAATATTTATTTTGGTGTTCATATTTAATTTTGGTGACCTGTTGTTCCAGAGTTGTTAGACATTAGCAGCTCTGCTTTGTATTGATAAGTTCAAACCTTGTAAATCTCAGGCGTAAACACTCTGATGGCGATGGACATAAAGATAAACTGGTTAAAAATATCAAAGAATTTTCAGACATTTGGCATAAATTCTGCTTTGTAGTCAAATTTCTCCACCTTAATTTTATGAAAAGCTTTTTTAGCATTTTTTAGAAACCTAGAAAATATATCACCTGATATTGTTTTAAATCCGCCATTGTTTTACTGTAGATAATCTTCCATTGGTTTCAGAAAGTTTTTTTTAAGTTATTTTATACAAAACTTTTTTTAAACTTCAAAATAATGTTGTTTTAAGACTTGGAAGGTTATGGAGCATTTTATGTAGCCTTAAATAAAAATCACAATTAAAAAAAAAGAAAAAAAAAGTATATTTTAAAAATATCTGTGTTGAATTTTGTTTTAATTATTGTACGAAAGAAGGTGATTGGTTTTTTGGAACTGTTGAAAACCAAAATGCTCTACAAAATAGTACCAGGACATTTAATCATAACAAGCATCTAATATTTAAAAATATATCATGTAGAAGTCTTAGAATATCTTAAAGACAAACTTTAGAAAAGCAAATTTCCCAACTGCAGCAGGGGTTGTGTAATGAAATATAGGATAGAGTGAATCAGTATTATATAGAGCTTGGTCAGGGTGCTGAAATAAATTGTCATTCCTGTCACAATGTTGCTTGCATTATTCCATTGATCCAAGAGGAAGTGATTGTGATCCTCGTAATATATGAGTGCTGGCATAGTCAAGAGCTTAGTTGATGCCGCTATAATGATGATTTACACAATACAGTGACGAGGTCAATTTCATTTTTAAATTCCGAACCTACACACACCACTTTTCCCCCACCCGTTTACAACACACAAGCATAAACTTATCAAGATCAATCGGGGGGTGGGGGTGGCAGACAACATTTTCCGGGGGCGGACACTGGTAAAAGTATGTTTTTGATGTAAATTTCATTCATTTCGTTGGGGAGGGGGGGGGGGGGGGTGGAAGAGATGCCTGGAAGACACTCTAATTGGATATTAAGATCGATGCTTCTCTAGTCTTCCAAGAATAAGGAGTAGGCTACAAGAATGTGACGTAGAGTTATAGCTTACATTCTGTAATCTTAGGAACGAATATGACGAAAAAAGCGTCAACTTACTTTAGAACTACGAGTGGCACTTTTTTTTTTTGTATTTGGGGGCATGTAGATATTGTTAGTGATTCGATCTTAATTCGTGATGACGAAAGAGTGGAGGTAGCCAAAACGATGTGACGTCATTTAAGACGACCCCCCCCCCCCTTTATTAAACTGAATTGTTAATAAATAGGGGCAGAGAACGTGTGGAAGGGCTGTAGCCTATCCAAGCATCCCGGGGAAAATTTTTTATTGTGGCGTAATAAAAGCACCAGATGGCCAAAAGCGCCATTTCTTTCGACCACAAGAATTTTCCCGGCAACCCTGTCCATCAAGATCGGCCCAGGACCAGGGGCGAGCGAGGGGGGGGGGGGACGGGGGGTGCGGAACGCACCGGGTGACATCATTTAGGGGGGGGGGGGTGACACCAAGGCAAAAAATAGCAAAATATATAGAGAAAAACTTGAGGGGGGGGGTGCAAATCGAAAGTTTGAGGGGGGGGGGTGTGCAAATCGAAAACTTGAGGGGGGGTGCAAATCGAAAATTTGAAAGTTTGTCCCCGGGAAGGGTCGCTACGCCTCTGGAGGGGGTGACACCATTAAGTGCCGCACCGGGTGACACCTGACCTCGCTACGCCACTGCCCAGGACTATTTATTTTTGTCACTATTGAAGCCCTGTCTATATTGGAATCTTTGGCATTTAATCATAACAAGCATCTAATATTTAAAAATATATCATGTAGAGATCTTAGAATATCTTAAAGACAAACTTTAGAAAAGCAAATTTCCCAAAAGTGCAGCAGGGGTTGTGTAATGTAAACTCATATGACCATACGTTTTATATTTATATAATCTAGGCTGGTTGGTGAGATAATTTAACAATGATCATTATTTAATTCATTTTCTCCACTTTAATTATGTTTTTTCTGTCTCTACTATTTCGCACTGACTCACCTAGTCTAGATTCTTATTTGGCCTAGCCACGGCCTAATTTATTTGGCCCATTTATTCATTTATAGATTAAGCATTTAGTAGGCCTACATGTTTTCATTAAAAAAAAAAATGGAACTCTTCAGCGTGCATTTCTAGACGCCATTTACATAGCTACGGCCGTTGCTACTGAAAACGGGCAGGTGCCCTGCGAACAAATTCTTCCAAAAAAAAAAAAGGTACGCTGTGAAGATAATATTTTACAATGTTAAAGTTTACTTTTGAATTCAATTTAACTAAAATAATCAGTTAAACTTCGCATTACGATTCAAGATGTTAATATAATAAGGAGCGGCTTAGGTTCTAGAGCTGTGCTGCGTTTGAACTCGTCAACGTGTTGTAAATTGTAAATATTTAAATATTTATAAAAAATATTAAACAAATAAAAGAAAAATGTAACTTCTCTTCAATCTCTTGTGTTATAGATTCTAGATCTAGATCTAGTTCTATCTGTTGGATGATTTTATTTAGTTACCGATGTCAGATAATAGACTATTCCATAAAAATAAAATAGGTTTGTTGGGTTGTTAATGTTAGTTGTCATGTTAGTACTACTAAGTACTAGATCTAGTTCTAGTAGTATAGTATTTAAAGAATTTGTATTGTAATCTCGACTAATTTTAAAAATGGTTAGAAATTATTAAATTAGGGTTAGGCGTAGGGTAGGACCAGGGTTAGGGTTAGGGACGGGGTTAGCATTGACATTAGTGTCATTAGCCAGCCATGTATAATCCAGTGTATATTTAGTTAACTACCAGTAACACCCTTTTTTTAAAGAAGATTCCATTATCGGACACCGGTGTAAAACTTCTCCCCATTACCAATATAGAAGTTCTAGGCTAGAGCTCTAGAAGTCAACTCTCTCTAATTTAAAGCTGCCACTAGTGAACCAAGATGACTGCAGGATCTATTGCTGTGCCTACAGTGATTCCTCTTAGGCCACCTTTACCAGGTCGCCCTAAAACTTCTATTGACTCTAATACCAAAATCGAACTCAAAACAGGCAAGATTTATTTACCTTTTTCAATTTTTTTTTTTAATAAAAAACTATAAAGGGTTGTGATACTTTTCCATTTATCCCCCTCAGTTTATTATTGTCAACCACATTTGCGAAAATTAAGTTATTTCAGAAGAGGTTCTGATGGATTTTGGGAGGTGTATTAAAAAGGGCCATAATATTTCAATGTTTTGATTGCTTAAAAAAATTTTTTTTTTTTTAAATGGTTTCTTATTGTTGTCTGGTTATCTCCACACATTTATAAAATGTTATTGTATTTAATGCACAGAAAGTGCAGGGGCTGACATCTATTATACAATAAATGGATGGAAGCCAGAACCATTCAAGCGGACAGGAGAAAAATGCACTATGAAGTATGTTGGGCCATTCACATTGCCAGCTGGCAAGCAAACAGTCAAAGCTATTGCAGTGTCTAGGTAAAATGTTTTTAGAAATAGATAAGGCAGACCCGTACAATTTTTACATTTAGTTCCAATTTAGATTCCTTGGTCTGCATTTCACAATACGGCTACCCCCTAGTTATTAATAATAAACTAAGAATGTTTTTAATCAGGGTAACATGTATGTTTCTTCCAGGCTTACTTCTCCGTGGGGGGGGGGGGGGGGCACTTAACATTTTTGAGGGGGGGGGGGGGGGCGACTAAAATTTCTGGGGGGCAAACATTGGAAAAAGTATATATTTTCTATATAACAATTTCTATTTTGTTCGGGGGGAGGGACATTAGACAATTTTGGGAGGGGGGGGGGGGGGGACTGGACTTTAATCCAAAAAAACGTTTTAGTTAATGAAAATTTGTGTCTTTTTTTTTTTTGTAGTGACGGGCTGAGAGAAAGCAATGTTGTCACAAAAATTTTTGAAGTCGACTATGTTCCTGCACCAACTATGCCCATTGAGGATGATGATCTTGGTTTCCAAGATGAGCTTGATAGAACTAGAGCCAAGGTTGGTTACAGTTGTTGTAGTGTAGTGAAATGTATATAAATAAATAAGGAATTGCAGCATTTCTTGTGAAAATTAAGTTGTGCTCCTTTGCATGTTCAATAAGAGTAATTTTTAACATAAACAAAAAATGGCCTTTAAAAAGTGCTTCCACTGTGTCCCATTTGTTAAATGTGCACGTAGAATTGAAATATATAAGACCACATAAGCCTACATTATAGCAAGAGCAGATATATGGCCCGTTTAGGGATAGATACAATTGGCGCTAGGTTGATAGTGTTGTCTTTTTCTCTAAATCGAAACCAAAATCACCACTTGAACTTCAAATTTAACAGGAAACTAAAAATGTCATTGAAAACGGATTTTTATCCAGAACAGAATCAGCATTTTAATTGAATTTAAGCTTGATCTACACGTAGTTACTGCACATTAATACTAAATATAGTATCCACCCCCGAATATTTCAAGTACCCCCCCCACTCCTCCGGGGAGGAAAAAGTCTGAAAGAAACACTGGTCGAATATGTAGATCATACAGACTAAAGGTAGAGCCTACTTCTATAATATAGGCCCGTTTCCTACTTTTGGCCGATAAATCTCATTCACACAGTGTTTCTTTCAGACTTTTTTTTTTTGGTTGTGAGGCACTTGAATTTTTCCAGGGGCAAATAAAATTATCCTGGGTGGGGGAGGCAGACACTGGTAAAAGTATATATTTTCTATATAAATTATATTTAGTATTTTTTGGGGGGGGGGGGGGGGCTTCGTCTCTACCCGAAGAGATGCATGAAAGAAGCTCTGCCCACAAGACATGAATTGGGCAGTAATGTCAGTGTTTTTTATTATAGGGTATATGTAGATCATCATTTCTTTTGAGGGGGAGGGGCGGCTTAGACGTTCTCCCTGGGATAGTGGTGGGGGGATCTCTCCTACCCGAAGAGTTGCATGAAAGAAACTCTACACGCAAACCACTTTTAAGATTAGATAAAATTAGCTTTTTAATTCATTGTTTACTCGAGAATCAATGACGTCATATTCCCAGCTTTAGACTCTTTCCTACTATATGTTCCATGTGACGTCACGTTTCGTTTTCCATATTACTGTGAAAGTTTTTAGTTTCCCTGTGTTTTCTCTATAGTAAAAGTGGTCCCAACAGATAGATAGATACACAGACAGCAAAACTACATTTATAATTGTAATCATGGCAAAGGACAATTTTCTGTTACTGATGCTAGACTGAATACATACATAGTTCATTGAAGGTTTTTATTATTATAAAATCTTGTATTTCACAGAAAGAGGTGATGAGAGCTAAAACTAAATTAATGAGTAGCTCAGGATCAGCATGGACAGATATGGAGGAAATCAGGGCTACACAACAGCGCATTGCTGGTAAATATATTGAATTGTTACTTTCCCTAGCTTAGATCTCATTTAGGTTTTATTATGACATTGTATTTTTAAATGTACTTGGTCCTTCGGACACAGGATAGCTATGGAGCTATTCTGCTTCCTAGGTCCAAGATTTCTTGTACCTATGTGCTGGACAATCCCATCTCATGGTAGATGGAACTGTGGCAGAGCACAATGGATGTTGTTTTTGATCAACCTATTTGGGTTGATTTTGGATATATACTTAAACCAAGTTGTTACTTTCCTATGGTGTTTTCGTTTGTTTAATTGTCTTATAAAATATGTATTTTAGATATATATTGTAAATTATTATTTCTTTTAGGTAGAAGGTTATTGATTACTGTTTGTAATAGATTATTAGGTTTCCAAAGGTTGTATTAGGAAATAAAATTATGTTATTATTGATTAATTATAAATTTTGATAAAGGGACGTAATCACATTGAAATTTTAAAAGGGACACAACTAATATGAACTAGAACATTTTTTTTTATTAAATAAGTTCTGCTCTAAAAACATTGCCTTCTGTCTATGATTAGATGGATATGAGCACAAACTTAAGCTTTTATCCTTTTTTAGAGAAATTTGTAGGTCAATCAATGTTATCACAAAAATTGACATTTTTAGAATGATATCTTCATCTCCTTTGTAAAATATCTAAACTAAAAGTCTTCATAATTTTTTTTTTTTAGAAGCTAGAAAATCTGTTGCTTAAAATATTTTAATAGATATGGAAGTTAAAGGAAGTTCACGACACAAGGCTTATCCAGGGACAAGGTTTTTAGAATCCAGACGAAATGAACAACAGGATCCTGTCCAACACTCCTACTCAGCTACCACACCACAACCTTATGTATGTTCAGCTTTTACTCTAGTTCATTCTCAATGAAGTATATCCATATATTGTAATTATTTAAACTTTAAAATCATTTTTAACAAACATCTGATTGGTAATACCTCACTTTTTTATTATACAAAATTTAATAGATTAGTCTTTATTTATATTTTTTGTTTTTAAAGATGCTCATATTTTTAGATTATTGTAATTTTATAACTAGGTGGCATTTGCTAACTGAAAGTCATTACCCTTTTGATACCACTTTATATGTAGGCTACAAGAATAGCAGAATGAAGTGTGATATTTTAAGCCAAACATTACAAAATTATTGTGTGGCTTGCGCATGTTCAGCTGGCAATTTATGTTAGGTGTCAAGGGCATCTTGAGGGCGTCGAAATAAGAAATATTTCTTTTTTCTATGTTTTAAAAATGAACACATTAAAGCTAGTTTGATTAAAAAAATTATTTTTACTCTTTTAGATTTTCAATGGCATCGGGTCGCAAGATTTACGCTGGGCAACAGAGCGACAAATGGTCCCAAGATTTGAACCCCAGCCTCAAATACATTTTGATCAAAGTAAATATCCCAAGGCCAGTGATTTTCTTAAGTAAGTTTCATTTATTTTTGCATACAATTATTTTGTAAAAAACCATCTGTGGTGTAATATGAATACATATTTAAACCAATTTACTTGTTAAATAGTTTAGAAAGGAATAAATATATTGCACTTTAACTATTGTTTCTAAAATATCTAACGTAATACATTTTTAGTTTCACCACAACTGCAGCTGGACAATACCCTGGTGGGGTGAGTAGCTATTTCTTTACTAAACTCATTCTTCTATAAATATACTCTGATGTATGGGTAAGCTATCTATGTTGCGCTCCACAGTGATGTGAGTCGCATGCACCTATGGGTAATAATGAGTTTACTTTTAATGCCTATTTCAATAATGAAAGCGGTTAAGAAATGACATCAATTTCTCCCTGAATTATTAGTTTTACACTTATCTTTGATTCTGGAATTTTTTAACTAGGCATATTAATTGGCAAATTTCAGAAGATAATTTAAATACTTGTCAGTTTGTTTTTTGTTTGCACACATGATAAAATAATTTGAAAAAGCTAATCCCAAAACCAGTACTCATTTTATTATACAAATTATAATATCCATGCTAGTGGCTATAAAGTCAATCGTAGCCTTCATAATAATCATTGTACATAGATTTGAGAAAGATCCAGATGTAAATTATTCATTTTAAAACAGGTCTTCAAAGTAAAATTCCTCAGTTTTTGTTTTGATAAAGTAAACCCTCTAATGATAATTTGTTTAATCTGTACTTGTGTCACCAGAACCAGTGGCTACCTGTGAGTGTAACACCTGCAGGATTTATTGTCCCAGCGCCCCAAGGGGTGGCTGCTAATGGAGACGCCTCATTCAAATCCAGAAAGACTACCAACACTGTCAGCACCCAAACTGTGGGCCTGTTCTACCCATCACAAAGACAAATTGATAAAACTAAGGAGATTGAGGAGGAAAAATTAGCTTTTGAAAAACAGATGAGGGACCGAAGGCCTTTGTTGACAGCTGTTAGCCCAGGAAGAGGTTAATTTGATTTGTATTGGGAATGGGATTAGACAGTGTTTTTGTTTAAACTATAGTCTTACGGCTCCATGTGGAACACTACTTTATTACAGGGTAAAAATTACAAACTGTTAACCGGCTGTACATAAATTAAATTTGTTGACTATTGATTTCTTCAAGGATACTGGAGGAAACAGATAGAACACATCTGCCAACACCTGAAAGCCCACACACAGAATGATGCAGAGTTTAGGGCCCTGATTGGAGAACCAAAAATGGGAAAGGTATGAACTAATGTTGGCCACTTAGCTTTGTTGAACCCATTCAAGAGATTTAAAGGCTATTGTAAAAGGGGTGTTTGCAGGAATTGTAATTGGAAAAAGTAATGCTAAACACCATATTTTTGACAAAAAAATCTTTGTTGTAAATATACATCATACAGTTGATAGCGTCATACTGATTTGAAATTAGATAGACTTACATCCTATTAATAGGCAAATATTTTTTAACATTCTTGATTCATACTTTTAAAATATTAATAAGCATAAAGTGGTACATTGAAGTTCTGTTAGACCAAAAAATCTTTGATCAATCATAAACACATGAATCATAAATTGGTTGATATAATTGAAAAATTGCATAAAACAACATCATTTTATTGAAATAGCAAATGTAAATTGCATTTTTCTTTTGGTAACGCACATTTGCATATCTATCAGACACTTTCAAAAGCTCTGAAACATTATTGCATTTGTTTCTAATATTTTATTTGCATTCTTAGTATATTTTTTTATTTTCAATGCCCTCTTTGTAGCTCCTGACTTCTGCTGTTCAAGAAGATGGTTATGAATTGAGCTTAACATTGACCTTTGCACTCCGAGGCAACAAAGATCCATTTGTTGGTAAACAGTTGGGTGTGTCAAGGTCAGAGGGTTACTTGAGTGCACACACACAACTAGATGAGCGAATGTATTCTGAAGATGAAGGTAATTTCCTATGTCATATAGTGCTGGGACTAGGTCTACTGTTTTAATTCAGTATTTAATCTCACCTTCACAGCAGTGTGAGGGGAGGGAGGGGTTTTGTATATTGGTATACATTCAACCCTGGGGATCGCCTCTTTTGCAGCCTTGCACAGTTTAGTGGAATCAAAGACGCAAGTCCAATTCAAGATATACAACAGTGCTTTATTTACACATCAGTCTTCGACTCCTACTAGGCTATAACTACTTCATAACATATGACTGTGTACTAACACTATCTAACTGTAACTAACACTTGACTTCTCCCTACACGGTCCCTTGACCAACTCTTCTGTATCTACATTTCAACTGTCTACATCTGCCACTGGTCAACTGCGAGCGACCTAACACGTCTGATAGCAACACGGTCTAAAATTGTTTCCCACTGCTGTCCACAAGTTAGTGGTCAGCTGACCGGTCATCTCCTGCAATTCTATTGGTCTACCTGATTACGCTATGCTCTGTTTCTCCTTCTGATAGACCTCTAAACTATTTATAACGTATAACTTACATCATCCAAATGAGTCATTTTTTCTCAACAGTTCTAAATCATTTTTTTTTAAAAACAGAATCAGAAGAAGAGGACGAGGAAGTTGCCACCTCAAGATCGAACACTGCTAAAAAAGTCAGAAAACCTAAGCCAAAGAAGAAACAAACCCCTAAACTATCAGTATGTTGAACCATGTGTTGTGTTTTAAAACAAGTTTAATAAACTCTAATGTCTGTAGCAAAACAACTACAACATTTACTTTCAACTTTTTACCCAGCCTGTAAACAGCAAGTTGTTCAAACAGTTGGGACCTAATGGCGAGGCATCAGTCAGTGAAATTCAGCAGTTGCTGGATGAGGTAGGCACTGTTTCATCTACGCATTATTTTTGGTCTAAGCGAAGAAAAACTTTATTGAATATCTTGTAATTTCTACTGGAGCTCACAACAAAAAATAAATGTCTTCAGTCTTCTTGAATGATGAAGACAGGATATAAAATATGATAGTAAATATTTTATGTGAAAGCAATTTTATTTTAAACTGTGAATATTTTTTAAATGAGTAGATTTCTGGGTGGTAGTGTTTTAAAAAATAATAAGTAACGAAACAAAATTTTGCCCAACTTGTTGCAGGGAGCTGATCCAAACTGCCTGAACAAAACAGAGTTGTCACCTTTACATGTTGCAGTCAGGAACAAACACATAGAAGCTATCAGTGTCTTAGTCAGTGGTGGAGCACTGGTTAATGCTAAAGGACCAAGTGCTATGTAAGTTGTTGGTTTCATTACTTTTATAAACTTTATATAACTTTTATCGTTTTTCTTCTATTATGGTTGCACTTTAACTTTAAGTGATCATTTTCCTTCACCCTGTGCACACAAATTTGAAACTATGACTTAGTTCATCAGTATATTGTATTTGGAAGTGGTTTGGATATTTTTATTAAAAATTGTATGACTTCTTTAAAAAAAGAGGTGTAGTAAACTAATTACTACCTAAAGCAAAAATGAACCCTAATATTTAACTCTAATAAAGACAACGCACCTATGCACTGATAGATTTCATTGTCAGGAACTCATGTGAAAAGAACCTTTTGTTTTGTTTTATATTACATGCATCAGATTTCTTCTACTTTTGTTAAAATCACACTCCAACATCATTAATGGCAATGCCATACATTTCAAGAAAAACAAAACAGTGTTTCAGAAGCAACCATCATCATAAGGCTGTCTTTTTAATTCTTCTTGTTAGTTCAGTGAAGCTTTTGCTATCTCTGAAAAATACAACTAAATGTCATTCTATTTCAGTAAAGGCAACACACCTTTACATGAAGCTGTGAGTCTGGGAGCATCAGGGATGAAAGTTGTTGAAGCTCTACTTGCGTGAGTACAACTTGACCATAGAATTGTAGTAGAAAAAATAAAACTGACTTGTTTATCCTGCCATTTTGTTGAGCACAAAGAAATGCAAACCTACATCACTATACTGGTTATCTCTAGATTTTAAAACATCGACTTGCTTATAGGCCTATATAATTCTTTTGTTGTATTTTAAATGGGAAGATTGTTTGTTCTGTTGACAGTGCTGGTGCTGATCAAAGTGTGAAGAACGACAGAAATGAGACACCCCATGACCTCGCCATTAAAGCAGGGTACGAGTCAATAAGTAAAAGATTAGCCTCAGCCCTGGGTCAGTCACAGCTTGAGAAGCTGACCAAAGTTAGAAGCTATTAATGTATCAAGTATGGATTCCTTAGTGCCAATGTGATTGTTAATGTGGTAAATTTCTTTATAAAATATTGTTAAAATCTATGTCCAGCTGGACTTTGTTGGGCCTATACATTAATTGTGTGTCTGTTGTAATTACCAATTTCCAATGTAATCAGTGAGTTTTTAGGGTTGCAAAAATATTGTCACCACAGAATGTATTTCATTATTATAACATTTCATGTTGCATGTTGTTAAACAGATTTTAAAAATATTACGGTTTGTCTGATAGAACTATAAATGTTACTAAACATATTTGTTTCATAGCCTTTACATTCATAAGGTGACTAGACTTGTTTTAATCAAATTAATTATAATCAGTAGCAATTTAAGTCTAAAAACTAAAGCGTTTAATACTTTTATATTCTCATTAATCAATATAAAGTGCAATTAGTCACCCCATTAGACTTCATTTATGTCTTCACAAAAAAATAACTTTTTTATCATCTGATTATTAGAAGATGCTTTTTATAGTTAGCTTTATTAACACATTCCAGTGCTAAAAACATGTACATAGTTTCATTATTTATCAAGGTGATACATTTTTTTTTGGCTGGAAATAGAAAGTACTTTGTAAATACATTTTTTTTACTTAAACACTCTGTTACTGCAACTTACAATGATTTTAAGTCCTAATTCCATTTTAATGTATACATTTTATGATTAAATAATTATTGTTAGAATCAATTTTACCTACTTAATATTTAATTGAGCACTTAATATTTTATTGGAATGATGATCGACATGCTGTTTAAATATGGGAAATATTGGCTGGATGGTTGTTTACCTGCCATATTATAAATGGAGGAATGTTTAATTAATATTCCTAGGGGAGGGTGGGGGCACAGGTTTTTGTTTCAGGGGGTATTGTGTCCAGCCATTAATTTAGCTGTAAGCTATTACTTCTAATAGTAATCTCTGTTTAGTGTGTACATCTTCTCAATTAAGCACATTAAATGTAACTATTTTCTTATAATAGCCGTATAAAATGCAACTTTAAAATTTTAGTTTAAAGGTAATTGTGTACAAATTACGTAATTTAACTCAGGGTCTGGTCAAAACATTCATGAATTTTTGGTTATTTTTTTATTCTTAAAGTTACATCTCATTGATCAGATTGTTTTCATTTGTTGCTGTTCAATTTGAATAGGCAGTAGTCCACATCATTCAGTTAAACATGTTTTTTTAGTTAAACACCAACTGAAGCAATTGTTAGCTCTTAACCAAATGGTGACCACAGACTCAACAAGATGCCTTCTGAGAATTTTAGTTTATTTAATTAAAAACATTACCAGAATTCAGATCTGTCTCAACCCATCAAAACATTTTTGTCAAATAATTAAAATAAGCATGCACTTATAAGTTATGTGTTGTACATTTAAAATTTACAACAAATTATTACAAATAAAGGAAGACAAAAAATTGTGTCTTTTGTTTTTGTTTCATATAATTTACTTGCCTTAAATTTAAACGGGCTAATGTGAAAAATGACTCATTAAAAAGGTGATCAATAGCACAAGTGAAATTAGTTAAAAATCTAACAAGTCCATACAAATATGACAAACTGATGTTTATACATGGCTCTTCTTTCTGCAACACACTGTTGTTTTTCACAACTTACATTCTACATATGAAATTAAAATTTTAAAGGCAAAAATCACCTACTGTTATTTTTTTTAATAAAAAAAAAGAAGAAAAAATTATTTTCCATGTATTACCCACAGCCACAAATATAAACAAACACTCAATGAGGCTTTAGCAACTGAATTATCATGTACAACTAGTTAGCTATGTAACCATTACATAGACAAAATAATATAATACATGCTGCTATCAAGACAGAACTCAACAAGGTAACAATGAAGTAAACAAGACAGCTGACTCACTCACATAGCCCACACAAACAAACACACTGAGCTAAAGGACGACTTTGTTCTACTCAATCAGTTTTTTAGCTTTGAAATATCTCCTAAGGTACAGGACTTGCCAAGTGGCCAGACCAAGCAGGCACAGCATAGAGAACAGGCTGAAGTACATCACACGTGAGTGGGTGGATTCTGTTAAAGTAGTTTTTAATTGCAAAATTTTAACAATCAAAAATTGAATTTATAGAAAGAAGAGCAACAACCAATAATTATCATGTTCCATAGCTTAATCTTTACTACATTAAGCAGCTAACTTAGTTGGTCCAGTTAATACAAGTAGTAAGAAACTTCAGATTAAAGTATTTATATAATTTTTTTAAAAAATTACCATTTGTGTCTCTCATTTGTTCCTCTCTTGCTCTCATGTATGCAAAGTCATCAACAATAGATTTGGAAAGATCCTCAAGTCTTCTTAACTCCACCTCAAGAGGTTTCAACTTTTCAGCTTTTGCAATCTTAAATGTAAAATTATGACAATTTGAACAACAACATAATACCAACAAGTGAAGAAATTTTATTCTTTTAAATATAAAGTATTTTAATATTAGAGCCTGATCTCTGGGAAGAAATCAAATAAAAACTTACGTCTTCATAGTTCTTAGCTTCAATACCATGCTTGACATTTAAATACACTTCTCTATCTGCAGCTATTCCACCTAAGAAAAAAATTAACATAAAAAACAAGTATGTTATTCATATGTAATAGATCTAACAAAATATACTGCCAATAACAGCTAATCAGCTTTCGATTACTGTAATACATGTATTCGGAATAGAAAACAAACTGCTTACCACCCATGGGTTTTGAAGCAAAGCAGACTTCAAAATTATCATACTCCTCTGTAGTGAATGCAAATCTGCCTTTAGTAGCATCTTCTTTAGTGTACAAAATGTGCCCTCTTGAGTCAGTCACCTTTAAAAATAAACAATAGTAAGAAAATTTAAAAACCCATGGATACAACTGTTGTACAACAATAAGTTGTAGCACAGAGCATCATATTTTAAATTTTTCAACAATTTAATACTTATACTATGTAACTTTTAAAAAAATGTACATGGCAAATTGGGTGTGGGAGAAAGCTTGAGATATGTATCAGTATACATTACTTCCCTGTTACGTATTGACCCTTAATGTCATGCTTTTAAAATTGATTTTTACCCCCTCCACCCAAAGGGGTCCTCCATAAATGATGTCACACTCGTAGGGGGAGGGGGGGTCCGTTATTTTGTGATGGTGTGTGATGAGGGGGATTCAGTTGGTGTGACGTCACTTTTTTGCGTTATAAAAAAGCAATGTTAGAAAACGAGTTTCAGCCGTTATTTTGTGTTTTAGAAAACGGTTTTAATAGATTGTAATAGGAATTGATGAAAATACTCTATGTTGACAGAGTTCTGACAAGATTTTTGAAAAATATCGATGTTTTAAGAAAAATTCAACAGCAATTTTGAGGGGGGTTGTAGGCTGAGGTGTGACATTTGAGGGGGGGGGGGGGGTCTGACTTTTTGTGACGAGTGACGGAGGGGAGTGTTGAAATGTAGTTGATTGAGATAGGTACAACATGAAAGAATATCATTAGTCAGGTCAATTAATTACAGTTAGTTCTACAGACCAAAGTAGTAAGTATAATTATAGCCAAATTAAATACCTACGCCTTGTTAGGCTCTATTAGTAGTATTGAAAGACATTTTAACTACTTCATTTTTACAATTTTATAAAGCTCAAAAAATAATATTTATTTTTGTAGGGGAAGGAATATGGATTATAATCAATAATAAATTACTTCAGCCCAAATAAAAGCAGTTAGAGGGGGCCTAGATCTAGATCTATATAGTATTATGCTTATGCCTTCGTTATAGTCGTTATAGCAATGTTTTAAAATGTGATTTAGCCTAATAAAATAGGCCTAAGTGCATTTTTTTGTTGCATAAATCTACAGAGATCTAGAAAATCTAGATCTAGATGTTTTGTAGCAGTTTTTGTTTTTTTCCCCCGAACATTATATTATTTCTCAACAAAAATGCCGTGTTTATTTTTTGGACAGCCCATCATTGTTTAATTAACTTTATTAATCATTGTTTGTAGGCCTAAGCCATAATTTTTTTCTATGTTTGCCTATTGACTAGATCTAAATCACTAATCTAATAACTAGAGAAGTCTCATTTTAAGGTTAATTACATCTAATATTTAATTATGAATTATAAGAATAATATGATCGATTTTAACGTACAGTCAAATCTGCCCTCTGACCATTTTCTTGCACTTCGTATTCACCGGTTACCAAAACATTTTTGTGAATTTCTTCACGAAGGCACTTCTTCTGATTTGATGACAGATAAAATCGTATAGCGTCTACATATAAGATGCACGGTAAAAGAAAAATGAATGCATAAGATATTTCCATCTTTGAAGGAAAAATTTTGAAATCTGACAAGTCGTGTCAAAACATCCCCAAACTACACAAAAAGAACTCTAGGGTAGGTCTAACAGATGAGTTTGGTAACGTGGCAATCGGCAATTTTCGTAAGTGTTCGTGTCCTTCCGCTAGTGCTGCACAAAATAAACATTTTTCGCTCATTGGCTTCAGAATTCAGGGTTTAGGAGCGGAAGTAAAACACGACCTTCGTAGGTAGTGAAAACGAAAGTTAGGTGAGACTACAAAAGCGTTTCCTATGTTATTTAATGTAAAGTTGTAAACCCATCTTACTCATTGATTATTTTAGACAAAAAGTTATTATAACACACCGTATTTTTATTTAAAAAGTAGATCTAGATAAATCTACATCTAGATTCTAGGTCTATATTAATATTAGAAGTTAGTAGAATTTTACTAGCTAATCTAGACTACCTAGATCTAGGTCTAGAGTCTAGTAGGCTAAGTATTAAAGTAACCTAGATCTAGATCTGGTCTAGTTTAGAGTTTAGGCCAATCTACTGAATTTAGCTAGGGCCTACTCTTTTTTTTTTTTACTTTTACTTTTTTTTACGTCACTTTCTGTCTTAGGCCTAATTTTAAATAATTTTAATTAATTAGTAGGCCAAGTAGGCTAACTATTCGTAACAAGTTAAACCCTTGTTGCTTGTAACTAACTGTAACTTGAACTTGTCTTGAGAAATTAGTATTATTTTATATTTTCTATCTAGATCTCTCTAGATCTAGTTACTAGACTAGATACAGATAGATTTTCTAGACCTAGTTATTATTATACAGTATTTTATACAGTTGTCAGTGAGGAAAATGAGAAACTGAAGTGGAAGTTAAAAAAAACCAAATTAGTTTTTAGAGTTTATCACTAAGCTAATAAAATAAAATCATTAATAACTAAACCAAACCCTTACTTAATATATTAGTAATACTACTATAATACTTTAACAGGCTATTAATAAATGTGTATAGCGGCCAGTATAGTCTTACTACAGTTTTGTGTGTGTGTGTGGGGGGGGGCATTTATGGATGAACTCTAGGAGAATGGGTGGGTTGGTAATATCCTGCTCCTGATTATTAAATATTTCTTGAAAACTTTTTCAGACTGTTCTACTGGTTACAGTTTTTATTCTGTTGGCTCACTGCAAATAGAAGATCACTATGTCATCTGGAAAGTATGTCTGTTATTTTATTTTACTAGATACAGTAGTTAAATATGAAGTACGTTTATTTTTTTTTTACAGATAGTGTGTATCATAGTGTGTGTGAAGATGCAATTTTGCTTTTAGCTGAGTATGCAAGTCATGAAATAACTTTTGTATAGTTTTGAGTGTTAAATGAAAACACATTCTCTAATAGGATTGCTGTTGTGATGTTGGAAAGTCTTGCTGGGACTGGGCACAAAATTTTTAGACAAAGACCTAAAACAGCAGAAAAATTAGAGTTCCTGTTCTTTGATCCACGTGGTAAGATTAATATCTTGTCTCTACAAAAATGCTGCGTATTACTTCTGTAATCAATGTAATATAATTTTTGAAAATGTGTTTTTAAGTTTTAGCATTGTAAAATAAACAGCACCATATTTGTATGTAAAATAATATATAAATCTTTTCAAACAATTTGCATTTACAGTTCAGCGACAAGTATTATACAGAGAAACAAAAAAAGTGAAGACATTACGATCTAAATCAAATTGACCTCCCCCTTTTAACTTTCCTGCCATTTTTCAATTTTGTGATGTCTGTTGTGTGGATGCTGGACATGGGTGTTTTACATGTCAAATAAAAGTTGTAGAAGTAGAAGATTGTGCTGTTGTTATTGGCTTTGATTGGCTGGTATTGCGGTATGGAAGTTGTGGATGACACAAAGCAATCTGGGTTATGAACCAATATTAGTTAGTATTATTATATAAAAAAAAGAGTGAATAAAAATATTAACTTTCATTAAACCTTTCAGTTTTTGTGTGTGTGGTATTGTTTTGGGAGGAACACAGAATAATGGTAGAATGTGCACTTGTAACCCAAAAGTCATGAGTTCAGAACCTAGTCTCCAGACAGTAGGTCATCACTTGACCTAACTGCCCATTATATCCAAACCAGGTGATACAATGCACTAAAGGAGAAAGCTAAATCCTTGTGTCTAGCAGCTGGTCACATAGTGTACAGAAATGCTCCTGTGTGTCTGGCTAATTAGCAAAAAGCTTGATTTGGTAATTTTAACAAGATAAAGGAATTAGAGAGACAGAGATGTTTTAAACCTTGGAAATATGTATCAAGCCTAGATCTATTTAAATTTAATAGCAAAGAATGGTCTCTCCTTGCTTAAAGCCAAAGAGCATTCTCAATTAAAAAGAACCATTAGCACATCCCTGTCAAGAAAGTAAAACCACTCAAGCATCCAGTGACAGAAAAAAGGCATTACTTTTCTTATCTGACTGGAACTAGCTTGGTCTAAGGCTAGAGTCTTATAAAAAAAGACAAGATAACTTACTTGTATGGCCCAGAAGGAAGCAATACTAAGTAAGTATAGGTGTTTATATATATATCCACTCACATCCTGTCGAGAGGGTATAAGTAGTTGCGTTGCTAGTGTAAGGAAGGCAAATAGGGGCCCTAAGTAGTTAAGTACAATGAGAAAGCAAGGGAGGTGAAAGAATGGATTGGAAAGTTTAAACTGCAAATATTGCAACATATAGTATATGTTACAAGGAATAAGATGTCCATCCATAAATGACGTCACACTCTAAAGGTGTGAGGGGAAGATGTTCTTACATGTGTGACAAGTCAAAGACTATAAATTGCAATACACATTAAAATAAACCGGGAGTGATCTCCCCTAAACTTTCTCAAATATTCTTATATAACACTACAGGGGGTGGCAACTGGGGATATATACAATATTTTTAACTGCTTAAACTTTTTAAAATAGAATAGAATCTTGTAGAAAAAAGAATTGCACACCAAGTGAACGCCAAATAAAATGTGTATAATAGTGCGGAATATTACTAGTAATTTATAAATTCACATGCGTTTTTTGAGAAATCGGAATTAGCTTAAATTACTACTTCCGGTCAACAGAAGTTACTCAAAATTTGAAAGAAGGCAGAGAATTCAATCTTTTACTTATGTGTGAAATTTCATTTATCTATCTGAAATAGTACTCAAGTTATAGGCTTTTGAAAATTTGAAAGTAGAAAAAGTTCCACTTCCGGCTATCGGAAATCGCTGAAAAGTTTATAGGAATCTACAAATTTGATATAATACTTAAATACTCAAGTACTCGGTACTCAAGTTAACGTGTTTACAGACATACACACACACATACGGACAAGATTGCAAAACTAGGGCCTATGTTTTTCCGCCTCAGGGAGGTGTAAAACGTTGAGATTTGCAAAAATCTCGAGTTTTTTTTTTGCACGAATAGGGGCCATCCATTTATGACGTCCACGCAGAGGGGGGGGGGAGGGGTCCAAAATTAACAAAAATTGTGGACGTCATAAATGGATGACCCCTTACAATACTTTCTCTATAGATTTACTTCGTATATGAGAAAGTACAAAACATCAACACTTGTTGATCGAGCTCAGTAATTATTTTAGAATTTCGCTAGATTTTTAAAATACTGTTTATACCTAGGTGTAACGTTATTTTAAATTAGAAAAGGGGTGGGTGAAGTCTGGCTATTATGACCTGTGGGGTTGGGGTTAAATCGTATATTAATAAGCAGTCCCTCTTTTATGGATGGCCCCAATAGAAGATTTACGCTGATCGCATTATGTTTAGAATTTCGATGCAAGGATCACATCAGGTGGGTTCAAGAATGAAATCCTAAGGGAGGGCACTCAAAATCCAAGGAGGGACGGAAGCTAAGGCTAGTCCAAACTCTAGACTACACTCTAGGCCTACACATCGATGAACTTTGATACTTAGGCGTACTAAGTAGGTCATAGTGCAGCTAAGGTACACACAGTTGTGTTGTGTGTGATGAGGGAGGATGATAACTTGTCTCATAGTAACGGCGGCTGCGTTGATTCTGCTCATCATCGCTGTGTTTTTTATAACATGTGCGCTGTCTGATGCAGATGTTAAGCTTATCTATAAATCAAAATTTGGCAAACAACTAGGTAGATCTAGATCTAGTTGACTTTACTTTACTAGTCCAGCCTATACTTTTTTTACAAAGTATCGCAACCATTATCAGCGATACCGGCAGAAAAAGTTCGAGTTCGATGTGCTCGCTGAAATAGTTGAATATAGATATTTATAGACTATCTAGATCTACATAATACTAATATAATACATTTTTTTTTTTTAAAAAACATTTAGAAAAAAAAATACTCATCTAGATCTATGGCCTATATATAACACACACACACATATGAGTATGTTTAAGACTTAAGTTAAGTTATACATTTCAAACTATAAATTATAGTATATAGGCCCTAGCCATGATTATAGGCCCTATATATATAGGCCTATATATATATAGGCCTATATATATATATATATATATATATATATATATATATATATATATATATATATATATAAAATATATATATATATATATATATATATATATATATATATATATATATATATATATATATATATATATATATATATATATATATATATATATATATATAGTAACTATATGCTATAATAGACATATTGCTATAGGCCTACCTATTAAGAGCAGGTAAAATTAGTATAAAACGAAAAATCTGGCCATTATCATCCTATTTATTTAAGTATGGATTATTAAATGTTCTTGTCAGATAGTTTGAGGGGTAAAGTGGTATGGATCACTGGAGCATCAAGTGGAATTGGAGAAAGCATTGCTTATTATCTCGCCAAGGCTGGGTGCAAGTTGGTTCTCTCAGCTAGGAGGAAGGATGAACTGGACAGGGTGAAAACTGCCTGTTTGGACTTCGGTGAGGAACAGCTGAATAAGTAATGTTGTCAATTATATGATTGGTGATTGTAGATCTTTAAAATTAAACAGTCAAATTTTAAAAGAAAATTTACAACCTGAAGATATATGGTTATGTTTTTCTTGCTGATTTTTAAAAATAGTAAATGGTATACTTTGCTGCTTACTATTGGGGGTTATTAATACATTATGTTACCCAGGGGAAGGTGTTAGTTTGAACTTTAGTCATTATGGGAAGGGGGGGGGGGGGGACTAAGAGTAGGGGTTACATTTATTTTGCAGTTTTGAAAGGACAAAGGGTGGGGGAGGGGTGCTAGAAGCTTGTGACATCACCTGAGAGGTGATTCATTATTTAATGACTCCCCATATATTGTAGGTTTTAAATTTTATTGTGAAAAACAGTATTTTATTATTTTGCTAAATTCACATTTTTTTATCATTGTAGGAAAAGGTAAAATATCATCAGAAGACATTTTAGTCCTGCCGTTAGACATTGTGAACTACGGAAGCCATGAATCAGCTGTTCAGCAAGTCATAGAGTACTTCAAGAAGGTCTGGATTGTTTGAAAAATCTATAGGTTAATCTAATTTATGTGTTAAAACACAATTTAAAGAATTTTGGAAGCTTATGTTGTGGATTGAAGAAAATTTTAAAATGAGAAATCAGGGAAATAATGAAATTAAAAAAAAATTTCCAGATTGATATCCTTGTGAACAATGCAGGGAGGAGCCAGAGAGCTGCCTGGATGGACGTCCAGCTGTCTGTGGACAGGGAACTCTTTGAAACAAATGTCCTGGGTCAGGTATCTTTAACCCGGGCAGTCCTGCCACACATGATCAGCCGCAAGGAGGGACACATCGCCTTGATGAGCAGTCTTGCGGGGATCATGGGTGTGTACATGATTAACCACCATATTTTTTGACTGTTTTTTTTAAAATTTATCTAGTAAAGTTTAAAGTTATATTATTTTTTAATGTTTTTTTTATATTTATCTAGTAAAGTTTAAAGTTATTTTTTTTTTAATTCTAGGATATCAATTTGTTTAATTAAGTTAATTTATTAAATAACATAAATTAACTAAAAAGTTGGCAACTAACTACATTTTCTAAAACAGGTGTGCCAGATTCCAGATCATACACTGGCAGCAAGCATGCTCTTCATGTAAGATTTTACTATGTTACTTGTTAGTGTTGGGACTAAGGAAATAGAAAGCAGGATAGACCAAGGGAGACGTGAAGGTGCACGTCGGGGAATCAGCAGGCAGAGGCAGGACTGTCATGGTGGACTGCCAGGAAAATTGCAGATGACTGATAAAAAGGAAAAGATGAAGATGAAATAGCCTATCATTAAACAAATTCTTAAGGTTATATTTTATAAACATTGGCTATCATGTTCTCATGTTCCTGTACTCACATCCACACAGGGTTACTTCAATGCCCTGCGAACAGAAATGAGTGAGCACAAAATTCACGTGACCACCATTTGCCCTGGACCAACTTTTTCAAATCTTTTTATCCATGCTGCCACTGCAACTACAGGGGAGGTAACCTTTTATTAATTGCATTTTATTTAAGCAATATTTTCAACCTATCATGTTTGTGAATACCATATATATTTCCAACAAGCATTATTGTATCTACTTATGAATAATAAACATTTGATGCATATAGTAATCCCCCTTTATTTTTTTTTATGGTAAATAGCTTGAGTAGCCTATTGAAAAGTATGAATTGAAAGTTTGTTTTGTTTCTCAACTTTTGTACCGCTGATAAAATGACCTTACTGTGCATGTCATATTTTTTATTTGCCAGAAACTGGGGCGAGAGATGGAGAGCAAAGAGAAGCGTATGAGTACAGACCGGTGCGCATATTTGTCGTGTGTTGCCATTGCCAACCAGGTGTATGAAACCTGGCTAGTGCAGCAGCCCATTCTGTTCCTGGTCTACATCAATCAGTATATTCCAGACTTGGCTAAATGGTAAGTGGGGTGTAAGCATATCACACAGTAGCTAAATGGTAAGTGGGGTGTAAGCATATCACACAAACACAGTGGCCCAATGGTAAGTGGGGTGTAAGCATATCACACAGTAGCTAAATGGTAAGTGGGATGTAAGCATATCACACAATGGCTAAATGGTAAGTGGGGTGTAAGAATATCACACAAACAATGGATCATTTCTCTCATGTTAGAATTTGGTGTTTGGTAATTAAGTTTATTTTTTAGATATTTCCTGTGGATTCAGTTTTTTAACAATAATTTTCCTTTCTAAACTAATATTGATTCAGTAGTGAACATGGTAGATCTGCTAGTAAGTTACTTGACTAAATTTCTTCCTTACAAACAACATTTTAAACTGTTAAAAGTGTTAACAAATTTAGGCGTTGTCTCATCAGCGCTATTAACATGCATCATTTGTAAAAAAAATTGTCTATATACATTTTTATCTTCCCCCAGGATAACGACTCAATTTGGTGCAGAGAAAATAAAAAAGATGAGAGAAGGAAAATAGAGGGCACAGATAATTTGACAACAAGTCACCTTTTGTTTCAAAATGAACCGTCAGTATTTTAGATGAATAAATTGTACTCCATATAACATACACCATTTGTGCCATATGAAAGGGGCATTTATTCATAGCTTGAATATAAATTGTTTTGTTCCTTTGAAAAATATTTCTCTATATTTAAACAGAAAAGAAACAAGAATTTGACCATACTGTACATTTATGTTCCATTCTTAATTGTTTGAGTTATTTTGTATTTTTTTCTTCCTCAATAATCAGTGTCTGATTTAATCAAACTTCTTGGTAAACCGAAACTATTTTTTAAAATTTCAGAAATCAGAATGACCAATTCATTTCTATTTTCTTCTGTAGTCATCAGTGCATTTAAAATATTGTTTTTGCAAATGCTAGTAGAATTAGGAGTGTGTGCATCTTTAAAGTTCCTAAAAGAGTTGTTAGTGTAATTGTTGTTTGGGAATATAAAATGTTGTAAAATAATTTAATAAATTTAAAATGTTGAAAAAGGGTTTCATTAACAATAGTTTGTTGTTTTATTATAAGCTTTTAGTTAGATTACAATGTTTGTTTATTTCTCTTTGAGTTTGTGGGAAATCTTTTTAATCCATTTTGACTCTACTAATGCATCGATTTTCTATTTAATAGTATTTTGATTTATATAATTCATAAAAGAAAAACAAAATGTATTAAACTTTTAAATATAGGTCTACTACTAATAAAATAAAACAAACTTGTAAAAAAAACTCGGTCAATAAAAAGTGTAAATGATTCCATGAGTGACTAACGCTTTTTTTTTTTGGGCAATTAGAAAAAAAAAATTTCCGAGTAGAAGTACGGTCTAAGGGAAATAACAGGGTAATTATTCTACGAACTCCTGGTTTAACATTGCTACCTCCCTTAGACTTTTTTCCCTTTGTAATTTTTATGAAATAACTTTTAAACTTTCTTTTTTAAAAACAAAATTTGACTCTATTTTTTTAACTGTTCAGTGCACTTGAAAGCTTATTATAAGTTTTTTTTTTTTTTTTAAATATTTCCAATTTCTCGTTTCTATAATTAAAAACAAGTAATTAAAAAAGTCTAGTGACAATTTTAGCGCAATTTCCTTGTGTTATCTAAAAATAGCTCTGTCGTAGCGTACATCAAGAGCAGGGTTAGTAAAACCATTGGTTAGTTATTAAAACGTTTTTTATTAAAAAAATTTCAGTATTTTACATGTTTTATTTACAATAGAGTAACATGACTAAAAACCATTGCGCGCCCAGCTACCGAACGTGACGTCGCAGCCATTGAACGTGATGGCGCAGCTATTGAACGTGATGACGCGTGTGGTGTGGTTGCATAAAATGCCTACTAATTCGGTCCAAATTTTAATTAATTAAAAAAACATTTTGTGACCGAACGAAAGGATATTTTTGAAAACTTTCTTCGGCAATAAACTATGGTTCTAAATTATGGCAGGAATCGATTGGTACATGTTTCAAGTCGCTAAGTGGTCTGGTTGCCGAGATATGGGCCAAAAACTGCATTTTTTCGAGGTTTTTTGGCTTTTCCGGAAAATCCATAAAAGATACCAGGAATTTTTATGACCTATGTTCATCCTCGTAACTTGCTTAACATAATTGCTTTTGGAACTAGTCCTCGATATTGCTTCGTTGAGGAGGAGATACGACTTAAAGCTGCGGACACACATCCATCCATCCATCCATCCATTCCCAGAAAAGACGAGTTAATAAACGCAATTCTCCAGAATGGAAATTGCGCTAAAAATATATGGCTATTCGACCGAGGGGAAGTAACAATGTAATTATTTTTAGATTTTGTGATTAACATGTTTATTCCCCTTGTGTCGTTTTTTTCAATTTTTAAAAAAATCGTATTTGACATTTGTACTACCATTGTTATACTATTAATTTTTATTTTGTGCCGTTTATTACTAGTTTTATACTTTCTTTTGTTATTTTTCTCCAAACACAACAGTGAATATATCTGTGATCATTTAAAGCGAGGTCACGAACGACATTCAAGGATCTAAATCACGAACGTTTGAAGACTATTGTTGTAGGATTTACTGAACTGTGAAGAATTATTGCTTTAACTTTGTCATATTTCTTTGGTAACCTTATACATGTCCCAACATTTAGGTCTCTGGGCTTTTAAGATAATTTTTTAAGTCCGACATTTTTTCTCTATAAGTCTATAAGATAGGCAATACTATAGCATATCTATAAAGGCCTATCTACCTCTACCTATGAGTATGGCTAAATATTCCAGTGGACTGTAAAATTTGGGTTTTATGGTATTTTTATATTTTGAAACTAAAGCGACACGAACCCACCCATACATGCAGGCCTACTTACGAAAGATGGTCCATTTTGAAAAGAGAGAGGTGCTTCCCCCCCCCCCCCCCCCCCTACACACACACACGCTTGACAGAACTTCATGCCATGGCCATAAAATAAAGCGGGTACATGGGCGCCTTACACTTGTTTTCCTATGTGGGCTGTACAGTAGGCAACATTTCAGGCTATACAATGACGTCAAACGTACGCCTCTTTCTGACGTCAGCAGCGTCTTTTAATGTTCATTTATGGTTTCAATTGAAATTCCGTCCTGGACTTCCAAACGTAAACATCAACCCCAAAACCACGAAGTGTCAGAATTCATTCATTGTGTCAGCCACGTACAAACAAGCTGATGTGCGGTTTCCTGACACCAAGATGAACAACGCCAAACACACCAGGCTACAGAAGTTCAATTAAAATCTACCTTAAAATCTACGTGCAGCACACACGGCAAGGATTACCACAATCAGCCGCTATTGTTACGTCTCGGGGGGGGGGGGGGGGGTCAACTCCCCCCCCTCCCTACCCTTTCCATTGTCCGTGCTGTGGCCGACCCCGCCAAACCTCGGACCATGCAGCACAGAGACTGACCGCCACGGTCTATCGCACCCAATGTTGGCTAATCACCCGGGGCGGTGGCTTACCGTCACCATGGTTACCGACACGGTTGAGTAATCGTTCAATTGTTGAAATTTGAACACTGGCTCTTTAAGGATGATGCGTGTACACTTTCAGCCCATTCGCCTGTAGATAAATTGACAAGCGTGGACACTGGTCATTTCAGCTGTAGGATTTAACTTGTCCATATAAGGTAGGCTATGTTTTGAAAAATGATTTATTAAATACCCATCTAGACTACAGAGACTATATCGGATGTTTAATTTTTTAAAAATAATTTTATAATAGCAAGAAAATAAAACCCCTCAAAAACTCTTTTAATTTTAAATCGAAAATTTAAACAAGAAAGCTCTTGTACTAGGATCACTGAGGCCATTATAATTCTCATTTTACAAAAAAAAAATAATCTAAAATTTGAACGCCATATATTCGTGCATAAATACTTGAAACAGTTTAATAATTGTTTACATGCATCGAATGACTTCAGTCCTTATTACTAATAGGCTAATAGGCTAATTATATGCTATAGGCTAAAAGGCTGTATAATCTGACCGATGAGTATCTACCATAAAGGGTTGTGTCACGTGTCTTTTAGCTCCTTACATTGTGGTACTCGCAAACATCAAACAATAACACAAATCTATAGGATTTTTAAACCTTTGGATACATTGAACAATAACACAAATCTATAGGATTTTTAAACCTTTGGATACATTGAACAATAACACAAATCTATAGGATTTTTAAACCTTTGGATACATTGAACAATAACACAAATCTATAGGATTTTTAAACCTTTGGATACATTGAACAATAACACAAATCTATAGGATTTTTAAACCTTTGGATACATTGAACAATAACACAAATCTATAGGATTTTTAAACCTTTGGATACATTGAACAATAACACAAATCTATTGGATTTTTAAACCTTTGGATACATTGAACAATAACACAAATCTATAGGATTTTTTAACCTTTGGATACATTGAACAATAACACAAATCTATAGGATTTTTTAACCTTTGGATACATTGAACAATAACACAAATCTATATTATTCTTTAACTTGCTCTGAACTTTTGAAATTTTACCGTAAACCTTGAACGATATTTTTATTGACTGAGATTGTTAAAGTTTGAAATGAGTCAAAGTTTTGAATAAATTTTGTGCCCAGGTCTCACGAATGGCCTGCACGAGATGTAGCTGTGCCTACAATGGTGGGATTACAGTATTCAGTCTTGGAGTTTTTCTCATCGGATTTTCCACTGGCACCACGTACTGGACAGTTGACCAGGAAAAGGCCACGGTGGAGGGGCTGATTCTCACCTGCACGGACTGGGATAACTGCACCTTCTCGGGGGATGACAGTAAGTAGACTCCATGCTACATTTACCTCTGGTTGTATGCTTTGATAGCTGGCCATTTGGACATACATAATAGAGCGATTAGTTCGCTGAAACACATTTTAAAATGCATAAATTGTAATTAGGTAGTAGCTTAAAGAGGTCGGGTGTCACCCGGTGCGGCATTTACTGGTGTCACCCCCAAGAGCCGCAGCGACCCTTCCCGGAACAAATTTTCGATTTGCAACCCCCCTCAAACTTTCGATTTGCACCCCCCCCCCTCAAACTTTCGATTTGCACCCCCCCTCAAACTTTCAATTTGCGACCCCCCCCTCAAACTTTCGATTTGCACCCCCCCTCAAAGTTTTCTCTATATATTTTGCTATTTTTTGCCTTTGTGTCACCCCCTAAATGGTGTCACCCGGTGCGATCCGCACCCCCCCCCCCCTCGATACGCTTCTGCCTACTGTAGTAGATCAATAGGGCCAATAATTTGTTTATAAATTATCTATCACGCCTAGGTTTGTGTGATTATCATGGGTTTTATGAATTTCAATCTTACCATGGTTACCGTTTGAAATTGATCTATTTTTAGAATGATAGGTGTATAATAGGTTGTCCACATTGAGCCCCTTCCCCTGCGAGGGGGGGGGGGGGGGCGGTCCCTGGTTGTTAATTTCTCAGGTCTCATAGACTAGATCCCAGCTGGCCAAGAGATAGAGCACATGGCTATAGAGCCATTAATCTCGTGTTTGGTTCACGGACCAAAGTCTGGGTATCTGGCTGAGTCGGGTAGAGATAGACAATGTGCTGAGCAGAGGAGGGCTGACAACGTTAACCCTTCATACACCAGGGGCACAGAAATGTATTAGAAACATGGCGTGATACCGGGAAATGATCCCTTTGAAATAGCACCATGCAAGCACCCCACTATTTCACTTGTGACTAGCACAATGACAGCACCCCGCAATTTCACTTGTTACCAACGTATAGCTCTCTCCAGTGGCGTAGGCAAGGGGGGGTTATAACCCCTCCCATTGACTCACACCCATATGTATATATATATATATATATATATATATATATATATATATATATATATATATATATATATATATATATATATATATATATATATATATATATATATATATATATATATATATATATATATATATATATATATATATATATATATATATATATATATATATATATATATATATATACATATATATATATATACATATACAAGTATACATATATATATATATACATATACAAGTATACATATATATATACATATATATATATATACATATATATATATATATACATATATATATATATATATATATATATATATATATATATATATATATATATATATATATATATATATATATATATATATATATATATATATATATATATATATATATATATATATATATATATATATATATATTGTAACGTTTACCTATCTACCAGCCAGATAGATGGTGAACGTCCCCGGATTCTTTTTTCGGGGTTATATGCAAATGACTTAAAGCCTAAATGAATGGACACTAACTCAACAACACACTAGGGCTCGATCTCGATGTCTAGGGAAAACTAGTGATACTATTGAAGTTAACAACTCATTCAATCTGCATACAACCTTTAATAAGCGAACACAGTTGCGGCAGAACACTAGGTTAAACGAGATAAAATATTTAATTTAGAAAATAACAAAACCCAACTTACAAAGCGTAAGAAAAAACACTATCACAGATTTTAACACTGTATAAAAATAGCCACAGGTCACACAACACTGCTATAGCTTCAAGAATCACTTGGCGACAAGTAATATTATACTAGAAGACTAAAACAGCTTAAGAAAGCATAGCACACTCAGGACTTAAGTTCTCTCACGTTCAAATGGTCAGAATCTATTGCCGGACAAAATGGACGGCCTGGTCTTAATAGACCGTTTGATCAAGGTAGACTGCCTCGTGTTGCGTGTGTGCGATCCAGTTAAAGACTTATGCAACAGGGGAGGTTATCCTCAACTCATGTAGCCATTGGTTGGGATGGTCATCTGATCAGAATCAATCAATCAGATCTTGATGGAAAATCTCTTAGTCTTAGACACCCTTAATAAGACAGTGGAAAAACCCCGGTAGTTGCACCATCAATCCATATAAGGTATTATACAATGTCAAAATAAAACATCACTGGACCTAAGTAGGTCACATCCCCTCCCTTTTTGGAAGTGACAGATAGGTTCCACAAAAACATACATAAGGAACCAATCTGGCAATGAAAAAATTAAAAAAAATGTTTTACAAATGTAGTCAATCAAAATCTTAATACCAGATGAAAATATCCCTGAACACAAAAGGGAAGTAACTCAAACTTTTACAATTGGTGAAAGGGGAGTAACCCTTCAAAAAGTAATTATACATCAAAATCCCTCAGAAAAGGGTATTACAATATTTCCATGTGGATATTAAAAGTGGTAAACCCGCCAGGGTAAGACCTTTATTTCAATGACTAGCTACAATATCAACTGAGTCATAGGAGACATATTACTATAAAAGATTACATATAATCAAAAACCACCTTTAATTAAGGTTCACCTGAAAATAAACAAAATATTCAACAGGATTGGAATTTTGAAAAATTCAAAACTCACACCACTCACATTCCTGTGAGTGTCACCCAAACATAACACCCGTGTATGGTCTTAATGAGCCACAAAACATGTCACATGATCAATGTGTGCAATAAGATTTTACATCCTTGACAAACAATCAGCCACAACATTATCACTACCCTTAATGTGTGAAATTTCCAGATTAAAATTTTGGAAATATAAACACCATCTCAATATTCTTTGATTTGTCTGTCCTAACTTAGAGGTAAATTTCAGGGGATCATGGTCAGAAAACACTCTGACTGGATTGGTTGAAGAAGAGACATAGACTTCAAAATGTTGTAAGGACAAAACCAAAGCTAAAGCTTCTTTTTCAATAGTAGAGTAATTCTTTTGGTTCTCGTTTAACTTCCTGGAAAAAAAAGCAATGGGATGGTCAACCCCCATGTTGTCTTCTTGAAATAGGACTGAGCCAATGGCTAAGTTGCTAGCATCAATGGCAAGTTTAAAGGGCTTGCTGAAATCTGGTGCAGCCATAACAGGAGCATTAGATAAAAATGACTTAATGGTTAAAAAAGCTTCTTGACATTTATTTGACCATTCAAACTCAACACCCTTTTTCAATAATGCAGTAAGAGGTTCAGCAATAGCTGAAAAGTTTTGACAGAACCGCCTATAGTAACCAGCCATCCCAAGGAACTTTTTGATTTCTTTACAATTTTTGGGAGGAGGTAACCTTACAATAGCATCTACTTTAGCTTCCATGGGCCGAACTTGGTTCGTTCCCACTTGATAACCCAAATAGGTAATTGAACCTTTACAGAAATTACTTTTATGCAAGTTTACAGTAAAATTCACTTCAGACAATTTTCTAAAAAGGTTATTCAACTGAACAATATGTTCTTCAAAAGTATTAGAAAATACAACTATATCATCTATGTAGGCCTCACATTGGTCTATGTCAGCAATGACAGAGTTAATGACCCTCTGGAAAGTTTGACCAGCATTTCGCATACCAAAGGGCATACGTTTGTATCTATAAAAACCATTAGGGGTTACAAAAGCAGATATTTCTTTTGCACGGTCAGATAATGGGATTTGCCAGTATCCTGAAAGTAAATCAATTTTGGAAATTATCTTGGCTTGACCAACTTTATCAATAACGTCTTCTATCCGAGGTAAAGGATAGGAATCAGCTTTGGTGAGCGCATTTACCTTCCTAAAGTCGGTCACAAACCTGAAAGATCCACCGTCTTTCGGGACTAGGAGACATGGGGAACTCCAGTTGCTGAAACTGGGCTCAATGATATCATTCTTGAGCATATAATCAATTTCATCTTTTATCAAAGCAGCTTTTCCCGGATTAACTCTATAGGGGTGTTGTTTGATGGGTTTTGCGTCACCTACGTCTACATCATGAGGTGGAACCTTCGCTTCTTTGGGGACATCCCCAAAAATAGAGGGAAATGTCTCGAATAACTGAGACAATCTATGGCTTTCCTCTGTGGACAAATGCATAAGGTGATCATTTAAATTATCTAAAAAGGAAGAATTTACCAATTTTGGGGGTTTCAATTTGTCATGTATCACATCATCAGAAACATTTGAACATACAGGTAAAGTAATTTTAGCTGTGGAATGAAAATTGTTACAATTATCATAATACTTTTTCAGTGAGTTAACATGATACACTGTCTGTTTCTTTCTTCTGTCAGGCGTATTGACAACATAGTTCAAATCACTTAATTTTGAATGCACAGTAAAGGGTCCACAATATCTCAAGGATAACGCATTGTTCAGATTAGGCACTAGCACAAGAACTTTGTCGCCTGGATTGAATGTTCGTTTACGAGAACTCTTATCATACAGTCCTTTCATTCTCACTTGGGCCTTTCTTAAGTTCTTGTGAGCCATTTCGCACACGGCTTTCAGTCGAACGTGAAAATCTTCAAAGTTTTCCACTGGATGATCACTGGTACCTGTCCAACGTTCGTGGATCAGCTTCAGGGGACCACGGACAGAATGTCCAAACACAAGTTGAAAAGGAGAGTAACCTAAAGCTTCTTGGACACAGTCCCTCGCGGCGAAAATAATCCAAGGAACAGTCTCATCCCATTGGGTGTTACTATTAGCGAATGTTCTTAGCATGGTTTTGAGGGTTTGGTGGAACCTCTCAAGTACGCCTTGAGACTGGGGGTGGTAGGCTGAGCTGGTGATGTGGGTAACGCCTAGCTTGGCTAGTGCTTCCTGAAAATGGTGACTGGTGAAGTTGCTGCCTTGATCTGTTTGGACGATTCTAGGTAATCCAAAGGTAGTGAAGAACCGGGTCATGGCTCTGACTACAGTCTTTGCCTTAATGTTCCGTAAGGGGAACGCCTCGGGAAAACGGGTACTTGAACACATAAAGGTAAGTAGGTACTCGTTGCCCGCCTTGGTTTTAGGCAAGGGACCTACACAGTCCATGACGATTTTAGAAAAGGGTTCTTCTAATACAGGAATCGGACTCAAAGGGGCCTTAGGAATTTTCTGGTTTGGCTTTCCGGCCAACTGACAGTTCGTGCAACTTTTGCAGTAACGCGACACATCATTTCTCATTTTGGGCCAAAAGAACAGTTCTTTGATCTTCGCCGTCGTTTTAGTGACTCCTGGGTGCGCTGACATTGGATGGTCATGTGCCAGTTTCAGTATTTCATGCCGATAAGGTGGAGGGACCCACAGCTGGTTTTTACCCAACCATGGTTCGGCTGGTGAGGCATTCACTGGTATAGAGCGACGAAAGAAGAGGCCGTTCTCGGAGAAATATTCCCCATCGTCAGATGATAGAGATTTTTCGACCATTGCCTTGAGTTCCGCGTCGACTTGTTGAGCTTTAATGATGTCTTCCTGAGATATCCTCAGGGGTAAGCCCAGGCTTGTGTTTTCTGGAAGCATAGACTCCAGTTTGGGAGTCGAATCTCTTGACGATGATGGTAGGTGTGGTGTCAGCCAATTGTTTGGTCTGGCTTCTTGTCACCGCACATGCAGGATACAGTTCATTATCATTATCTGGAACTGTTGACAAAGGGTCTGAAACCGTACAGGGGTATACTTTGCTTCCCGCAAGGTCATTCCCTAAAAGTAGGTGTACTCCTGGGACAGGAATACTATCTATCACACCTAAAATGACTTCACCTTCGACGAGATGATGTTTCAGGGCAAACTTGTGTAGAGGGACGACAGTAGATTTTGTCCCCACTCCCTGGATAATGGAAATCCTTCCGGTGTTCGTCTCAGGTGTAATGTCCATTGAACTTTTCAAAAGAAGTGATTGTGACGCTCCTGTGTCTCTTAGGACGGTGATATTCTTCTGAGACAACGGATCACCTGGTTTGCTAATGATAGCTTCGGCAATGAAAGATGAAAAGTCAACTTTTCTCGATCCCTCGAGATCGGTAGACTCGGAAGAAACTGGATGGTGGCGTGAACAGTCAAAATGTGACTGCACATAATGTGTGGAGACTTGACTACCTTCTTGCGGACACTTAGGGTTAGAGTCCTTTAGAATTCTAGAGTTCATAGTTGAACTGGCTGCTTGAGGGGATAGAGCATAGTGCGCAGAAGTACGCACTACCTCTCTGTTATATTGACGACGTTTGTAACAGTCCTTGACATGATGACCAGGTCTTTTGCAGAACTGGCATACTGCTCGACGATTGAGAGTTGATCTTGGTTTCTCTCTGGACTGTAATGCCTTCACGTGTTGGCCAACAGGAGGATTGCTGCCAAAAAGGGGAAGCACGGGGTTGAGGCGGTTTCCTGACACTGGTGGTTTCTTATGCACCAACATATATGTGTCAGCCGACTCAGCAGCCTTCTGGATGTCAATTATCTTGTTATCCAGTATGTGTAGTCGTATCTCTTCAGGCAGGGACGTTAGGAATTCTTCCCTTAGGATAAGTGACCTGAGTTTCTCAAACTCAGAAACTTCCTCAGAGTGTAGCCACCTTGAGAATATTTTCTCCTTTTCAAAGAGAAATTCCACATATGATTGAGTGGGTAACTTGCGGAGTGCTCGGAATTTCATCCGATAGGCCTCGGGCGTCAGTTGTAGGCCTTCAAAATGGCAGTCTTGACCAAACTATAGTTATTTTGAACGTCGTGAGAGAGTGCCTGGTATGTTTTTGCAGCTTTCCCAGTAAGGACCGAGCTCAATAAAGCAGTAATGGAGGTTTCGGGCCACTCACATGTCTTCGCTAAACTCTCAAATGAGTTAAAGAAAACGACCAAATCTGTTTCATCAAATTTAGGAACTAATTTCCCAAATTTGGCAATCACTTGCCCCACCGACAACTTTTTTGGATCTACCAGAGAAGTGACATCACTAACTTTACCAAATTCTAATTCCAACCTCCTCTTATCTAAAGCAATTTTAACCTCTAACTCCTGTTCTTTTAATGCCTTCTCTAAAGCAACTTTCTCCTCACGGAGTAACACACCAGCCAACAAACTTTCATCAAAGACCCTTTCATTAATAAAATGAACAACAATTTTATCTCTCAACACCTCTGACTTCTGCGTAACAGAATAATCCAATTTCAATTCCTTAACAACACTAATCAAAACTTTTCTACTCAACTTCTCTACCTCCTCAAAAGTGGGATTAGATAAAAAAGACTCCATAACACTAACTTTCAAAATCACAACAAGCCTAGATTCTCTAAATTAACACGGAGCGTTGAGCCGTGTACTTGACCTCCTATCGTGACACGTCTGGCTTTTGACCTAGATACCTCTAGCCTGCGCGCGTTGTAAGAACACGGCGCCACTGGATAGAAAAACAACTAAATCAAACTAAACTTAGTGTTTAACTGATATAACCAACAACTGGAACGACAGATTAAATCCCGGACGAGCCCCCACTTTGTAACGTTTACCTATCTACCAGCCAGATAGATGGTGAACGTCCCCGGATTCTTTTTTCGGGGTTATATGCAAATGACTTAAAGCCTAAATGAATGGACACTAACTCAACAACACACTAGGGCTCGATCTCGATGTCTAGGGAAAACTAGTGATACTATTGAAGTTAACAACTCATTCAATCTGCATACAACCTTTAATAAGCGAACACAGTTGCGGCAGAACACTAGGTTAAACGAGATAAAATATTTAATTTAGAAAATAACAAAACCCAACTTACAAAGCGTAAGAAAAAACACTATCACAGATTTTAACACTGTATAAAAATAGCCACAGGTCACACAACACTGCTATAGCTTCAAGAATCACTTGGCGACAAGTAATATTATACTAGAAGACTAAAACAGCTTAAGAAAGCATAGCACACTCAGGACTTAAGTTCTCTCACGTTCAAATGGTCAGAATCTATTGCCGGACAAAATGGACGGCCTGGTCTTAATAGACCGTTTGATCAAGGTAGACTGCCTCGTGTTGCGTGTGTGCGATCCAGTTAAAGACTTATGCAACAGGGGAGGTTATCCTCAACTCATGTAGCCATTGGTTGGGATGGTCATCTGATCAGAATCAATCAATCAGATCTTGATGGAAAATTTCTTAGTCTTAGACACCCTTAATAAGACAGTGGAAAAACCCCGGTAGTTGCACCATCAATCCATATAAGGTATTATACAATGTCAAAATAAAACATCACTGGACCTAAGTAGGTCACAATATATATATATATATATATATATATATATATATATATATATATATATATATATATATATATATATATATATATATATATATATATATATATAATTTTATACTTTTATAAATATGGAGAACATACTTGATCCCCTCCCATGACCAATTCCTGGCTACGCCACTGGCTCTCTCGTTTCAACGTTGCCCTACAAAATGTGTTTTGTTGAATCTTGCAGATAAAGTTGTTTTTACCCTGTTTTGTTTTGTTGAATGTTGCAGATAAAATGTTTTTACCCTGTTTTGTTGAATGTTGCAAATAAAATGTTTTCACCCAGTTTTGTTAAATGTTGCAAATAAAATGTTTTCACCCTGTTTTGTTGAATGTTGCAAATAAAAATGTTTTCACCCTGTTTTGTTGAATGTTGCAAATAAAAATGTTTTTACCCTGATGTGTTTTGTTGAATGTTTCAGATAAATATGTTTTTCCCTGATGTGTTTTGTTGAATGTTGCAGATAAAGATGTTTTTACCCTGTTTTGTTGAATGTTGCAGATAAAGATGTTTTTACCCTGTTTTGTTGAATGTTGCAGATAAAGATGTTTTTACCATTTTGTCAAATGTTGCAGATAAAGATGTTTTTACCCTGATGTGTGTTGTTGAATGTTGCAGATAAAGATGTTTTTACCCTGTTTTGTTGAATGTTGCAGATAAAGATGTTATTACCCTGTTTTGTTGAATGTTGCAGATAAAAATGTTTTTATCCTGATGTTTTTTGTCGAATGTTGCAGATAAAGATGTTTTTACTCTGATGCTGTGTGCTGTGGCGCTTGCTACTGTCGCCTCTATCGCATCTGTTGCGTCCATGGCCTTTATATTAAGTGACACCCTCTTGTATCTGACTAAGCTCATTTGGCTTGTCATGACGGCAGCCGGTAAGTGGACGTGTACTTTAGTCCAACTGCATTTTATGAAGTTGTATGCCTTAGAGAATATTTATTTTAAAACAATATCAATTTTAAAACACAGATCTAGTGTATAGTTATTGATTTACAATACACCTTGTGATTATTTTCAAAGTTCAGCTATGGATCTTTAAAGGTTAGCTGAGCTAATTCAGCTTTAAAGAGTACTCATCATTAGTTGTGACAAATTTAACGTAAACGCATAGTTCTCAGCTATTTATTTTTATTTACTTATTTAATTTTACTGGCATGCTTTTATCAACTAATAGCAATATGAATAATTAACCTTCTAGTTATGTATCATCAGACATGAATTAACCTTCTAGTTTTGTATCGTCAGACATTTATTAAACTTCTAGTGTTGTATCATGTAACATCAACTAAACATTGACCCTACAGGTATGTGCGGCGTCACTGGAGACATCATCTACCTAGTCAGAAGCATCTCAGCCGTCTCAGGTCTACTCCCCAACCAGGAGCTCGGGTACTCATTTTACCTGAGTCTCCTGGGCTCTCTCTGTTTACTCGTGTCTGGCACCGTGGTCAAGCTTGGCGCCATCCAGAGGTTCAGGGACCAGGCCAGGGAGAACGGGATCATATGTCACACGACCCAGCCCCCACCCTACTCGTCCATCACCATCGCCCACAACTACATCCAGGAACAGCTGCTTCAGATCACCCTCTCACCCCCAGCGTACGAGTCCCTCACCAACCAGGACCAAGGGGAAGATCACTCTCAGCAAGGTCACACACAAGAACCGCCACCACCCTACACAACTGTTGCCGTTCCTCAGCCATCCCCACCCCCTGCTGTCGTCTCTCAGTCCCCACCACCAGCTTATGTATAAACCACAAATGTAGACTGACCCCATTATGTATAAACCACTAATGTATAAACTACTAATGTATAAACCTCATATACTATCCCAAGTTAATGCATAAACCACAAAAATATACTATCCCCAGTTAATGCTGTATAAATGAACCACAAATGTAGACTGTCCCCAGCTAATGTATATACCACAATACAGTATGTCTTTCTCCTGTTTAATAAAATACCCTCACCAATTGAATGCCAATGCATGTAAATTCAACTTCCTTTTATGATTAAAAAAGTCAAACAAATTTCTATCTCCTTACTTTGTTTCAACAAAATGGTAATAAGAATGATAAGAAGTCATTTATTGATTTGATGCTCCAAAAATGAAAACAATACAACCAACATTGCATCAAAATCTTGTATTGGCATGATCAAACCATACACCTGTAGCAAGAATCTTTACAACTTTAATTGATGTTAGCTAACTCTATGTCACTCTTGTTACATGAGTACATACAATAGTTCAAATGTTATATTACAGATAAAAATAGGTCCTTACCAGAAGTTTAAAAACATCATTTGACTTGCAACAGTTATGATGGGAAACAGGATTTTAAAATGTATTTTTTATTTGTTTTGTTAAAAATGAGAAGTTCAGAGAAAGATTAAAAATGAATATTACATTGATATACACATCCTAGTTTGAGCCATTCAAAATGTATTTATGGACCTCCTACTGAAGCCTCACAAATCAGACAGGGTTAAATCTCATGGTAGAATCCGTGAGGAGGCATAGCATATACGGCGTTGGCTTTACGGACGTTCCATCGCAGGTTGAAGCGTGGCTTTTCTGTGGGAACCACGTATGAGTTGGGGACATACACCTTATGAAATACCTGCAGAAAAAGAAACATGCAAGTTAACAAAACTCTAAAAATTAAAAAAAATTTCATGAGGGGGAGTGTTTTGTACCCAGTTTAAATTTTTAACAAGATTAAAGCATACAACAGAATAAGGAAACAGCCATTTTAAGTATACTTGTATTATGTACAACCAACATCAAATAAGATTTTCATGTTCCCACATGTGTGTAAGTGCCTCTGATGAAGACCTACCTTGATATCTTCTCTCTTGAGCATCTTATTATGTACATCCTTCCGCACATGATGTCTAACATCTTCCCCTATGCCCTATAGCTATACAACATGTGTGTAAGTGCCTCTGATGAAGACCTACCTTGATATCTTCTCTCTTGAGCATCTTATTATGTACATCCTTCCGTACATGATGTCGGACATCTTCCCCTATAGCTGGCTGGGCCTTCCACAGCCGCTGGTACATTTGATGACGTTTGAAGGGGACAGTGCGCTTTAAGTTTCTTGTGTGAGGTGGCTGGCCCATTTTAATGACTGAAACAAATATTGAAAACCATATTGGTTGAACTTACATTTTGAACTTCTAAACTTCATGGCAATGTAAACAAGGTTCATGTATATCATGATTAAATGAATGCTTATTGCATATTAACAAAGAAATACTGACATTTTGCAAATTTGATAATGAAAAAAGGACATGTTTTAAGTGAACAAAACAGTGAATGCCACTCAAATCAAGTTGAGAAAATTTACCTGATGGATTTTTATTGACCCCATTGATGCGGTATGGAGGCTGAAAAAAAAAAAAAAGTTCTGAGAGTGATATAAATTTAAAAATATAAAACTAAAAAGTTTTGGCACTACAAGGTCTGTGAGTAGCACAAAAAAGTTCAACAGTTGCACAAAAGGTTTGACTGTTGTACAAGGTTTGACAGTAGCACAAAAAAGTTCAACAGTTGCACAAAAGGTTTGACTGTTGTACAAGGTTTGACAGTAGCACAAAAAAGTTCAACAGTTGCACAAAAGGTTTGACTGTTGTACAAGGTTTGACAGTAGCACAACAAGGTTTGACAGTGACACAAAAAAGTACAAAAGTAGCACAAAAGTTTTGACAATAGCACAAGGTTTGACAGTAGCACAAAAGGTTAGACAGTAGCACAAAAAAGTACAACAGTGGCACACAAGTTTTGACTGTTGTACTAACCTCAGTCATTGCTGACATGGATCTTGTTTTCCCACACTCACAGTCTCTCATGGCCAAGTTTTTGATTTTTTCATAAATTTCATAGATACCAGCTGTTCAAAATACAAAATTTCATAGATACCAGCTGTTCAAAATACAAACACAAAACAAAAAAACAACAACTTGAAACTTAGATATTATTTAGTAAATATACATTAAAAGGATACAAATCATAATAGTTCAGGATTAAATTAAAAGAAAAAAACCCAAAAAATTATGTTCTGTAGTTTTTCAAATCTATATTTCACCATATATTGAAAACCTTCTAAATAGTTCAGAAGGATCAAAATTGTTTTTACTTGTGGGTTGTTATTTGGCAGTAAAATTACATCACAGTTTAAAATTTTAACATACCAACATCACTGCCATTGAAGGATTCATCAACTACTCTATCTCCATTGGGTGCTTTTCTGGATAATGAAAAAACAATAAATTAGGTATATTCAACTTAAAGCCTATCTTACTAACACAATATTTCTGGATAACAGTGGGAAAAAATTAATTATGCATATTCAAACTTTTCTTGCAAAACACAATAAAAAAATTAATAAGGTCTATTCAAACACGATGCTTATGAGTAAAATTGTGGAAAAAAGTTAATTAGGTCTATTCAAACACGATGCTTATGAGTAAAATTGTGAAAAAAATTAATTAGGTCTATTCAAACACAATGTTTATGAGTAAAATTGTGAAAAAAATTAATTAGGTCTATTCAAACACAATGTTTGTGAGTAAAATTGCAAACAAAAAATTAATTAGCTCTATTCAAGCACAAAGTTTGTGAGTAAAATTGTACAGCACCTGCTAGTTTTTCTTTTGACACTCTTTGTTTCAGTATCAGCCTCATATTCTTTTTCTTCATCAGGTACACTGTTGTTTACATTGACTTGAGGATGATAGCTGCTGGAGCCCATGCCATAGGAAGGCATCTCGTACAAGCTGTAGGCGCCAGGAACACTTGACTTGGAGCTGCTGTAGTAGTCAGATCTAGATGAGGGGGCCGACTTGTCCCCTCCATAGCTCGTATATTCCTTCCTATCTCTGTAACTCTGGCAATAAAACAATAATTTCATTAATTATTACTTTACAGTTCTGGGAAAATAAGATTGTTATTGTGTATAAAAAATGTTAAAATCAGGCCGTGCTTTAAATGATTAAAAAAAATTACAACATTCATATTCAAATAAGTTTGATTCAGAATTTTCTACATAGATCCACACATCTGTACTATGTAGTTTAAAGATTTTTTAACCTTATATATTAGAAAATTCTTACTATTTAAAAATCACCCTTTTGTTAAAATACATTTTCTAAAACTTACTGTTCCTGGATAATGAATTGTCTGATTGTCAGTAAAATTCACTCTAGGTTCTGAAAAAGTAAAATTCTTGAAGTTACATTCAATTATTCATTTGAAGTTAAGCCAATACTTATGTAAATTAATAATTTGTGCATTGCCATAAAGCTATAATTAAAGGAGAAAAAAAAATATGAGTGGTCATAAACAACATAGTGTAGAAAGACGCAAACTTGAACTAGCATTAAAACTATGGTGAAAACATCAATTACCATAAGATGACTTTGGAAACTGACTTTCAAATTTGGACTCATCACTGCTGCTATTGAGAGAATTTGTCTTACTTCTCTCCACATGAATGAGCTTTAAGAGGTCTGAAAAATGAGTAATCAACAACAAACTTAAAAACATTTCTTCACAAAATAGTTTCAATAAAATTGTACCAGTTATTAGATTAGATGCAAGATCAAGATGTTAGTAATAAACTGAACAGTTTTACCCTGTCTCATGGGGTTGATTAGTGTAGCCTATGTAATGTTAGCATGAGAAACTGCTTTTTAAGACTACTGATGAGTTACAACTAAGAAATAACTTTTGCACCACACAGTTGTGGGTTAGCTAGTAATAGTCACTTTGTAGAGTCCTTAAATTAATCTTGAGCTACTTTTATTTTGAAAAAAGGGAGTAGATTACACAAATAAACCAACACTGTACATAAGATTATCACTAATGAGATGTCTCAGGAAAAATGAATTTCCTATTATATCAATAGACAACATTAAAGAAAATTTTCTGTATTTTGTTTGAAAGATATCGTACATTACAGGAAAAAAAAATTAAGTCATATACCTGATTAATACTTGTTGACCAAACTAGGATCCTGAAACAGGCTTATACCTTTACCTTGTGAAAAATGAAATACCTTTTTTGAATTCAGCTAGCTTCTCATCTGGAACATCTCTGTAACCCAGACGTGCTAATTCTTCACGAATTTCACTGTCTGTAAACTCCATTGGTCAGCTGAAATCAAAAGAGAAATATTTGGTTGTCATTAATGTTACATATTTTTGGCAGTATTAATCCACAGCTGTATTGCTAGTTAAAACAAAAATTTTTTGAAAATGTATCAATGAACAATTATTTTAGAAAATAAGTTAAAGCCATAATAAAAACAAACTCATGTAAGGCAAGTAATGATAAATTTGTAAAGAGGTTTATTGTACTCAAATAGGCCTAAGAAAAATAGTACCTATTACAAAAAGCTTAGGCCTACATTCTAGTCAGTTTTATAAAGGTAAACAGCTGTAAAACTGTCGGGCTGTAATAATCACATTCTAGAGCTAGGGCAGTAAGATGGATGTAAACAAACAAACCCGGAAGTTGTGGGCCAAATGGCTTAACCTAATATTAGTTTTTCTCACTAAATCTAGAATTTACGCAATTATCAATTTAAACATGACCACTGAATAACAGACATCCATATTTAATCCATTAGGCACTAACTTTGGAGTTTTTAGTTCTTTTTAAACTAAATTACTTAATTTAATATTTATTGTCAATCACTGCCATGCCCAACACATCTCTCCATGACAACTCTTCTAACCCTTGAAGGTAAAGAAAACCACAAATCAGGTTAGACTTTTTAAGTGGCCATGCACAAGAGTTCCTCACTAGTGATCTCAAATAGTGGTCACGTGTTTTTTTTTTCAAAAAAAATTTGGTTGTCATTTTTGTGGCTGGTCTTATAAAAAAAGGGTTGACGATATTTGATTTATTTTTTCATAGACTGATAAAACTAATAATGCTTTACTATGGAAATCAATTTTGTAATATGGAAATCGATATTTAAAAAGTTCTAGTATTTTTGATGAAACCAACTTTTAAATTTAGCCTTCATTCTCCAACGCAAATTTTAAAATGCTTTCCTGGCATATATAGCCCTGCCACCTATAGCTTGTTGTTATAACGTGAAAGTCCCGCCATTTTGCGCGTGGTAAACATTTTAAAAACTAATTAGTAGGAGGTCTCTGGAATTTGGCCGAAAAATCGTCGGAAGTCAAGCGTCCGGTCCGGACGCCATATTGTTGTTAGCAACCGACCACGCCTCCAAGTTAACTAGAAATACTACCTAATATTATATAGGCCCTAATTAATATAAAATTTATCTAATATTAGATACGAGCCGACCTGCGGCGTATCACACACCGCTATTTAGTTTGATTTTCTACTTTTCATTAATTCATAATTTGTGAATTTGACAGTACCAATGCTGTCACTGAAAATATTTGCTTTAAAACACTAAACCCTCCTTCCCCCCCCCCCCTGAAAGAATTTAAGCCTGTTACACTTACTTGAACTTATTACTTTAACTAAAGTTAATCATTAATAATTAGAGCCTAATACTTTAGCTTAGTTAAGACTTGAAATTCTAAATTATTTTTTAGATGTTAGAAATAAGAAAGTGGGTTTGATTCAATTTTGATAATTTTCATTCATCAATCTATCAAAACTAGATCTACTTAGATTCTATAACACAATCTTCTTAAATCGGTATATTAGTAGGCCCTATATTTCAATATGAATATAATATTTTCAACGGAGACTTTACATTCTTCAATCAATCGAACTCGGTTGAGTCAGCAACACATGAAATAAATCTGAAGAGGTAAAAGCAAGTTGTGGCATGTTATAACAGAAAACATCAGACTCACTAACAGTCGATGCTTTAAAAAATCTACCTACCAAGTATGATGTAAACCTGTTGGGATGACAAGTAATCAACTGCGACGGGGTAGCTTAAATGTCTTTAACCTACTATAAATCAAGTCAGTTTTAATTGACAGGAGATGCATAAGGCCAGTGAGGAGAGTTCAAATCAGAGGACCTACATTTCGGCCATGTATAAACAATTTAACGACAACTGAAATCTGATTGGCTAACATGGTATTTTAAAAATCTAGAACGCCTAAAGATAATTATTTATAGAAGCCAATATGTTGTACATTGTTCAAATGTTGGCGTTGCAGACTATACACACAGAAGTGTAGTTTTTTAAAATAAAAATCTATCCGAGTTTAAAGTTAATAATACATCTAAAAGTATTTATAATCATCTGTCTTTTGATTGTAATTTTAGGGATACAAAAAGGTTATAGTCTAGATTCTAAATTTTAATTCTCGGGAAAAGGTCACAGTTCAAATACAAATTTATTGATATGGGGAGTAATCAATAAATATAACATACACATAGTATACACTGTGTTAAATCACTGAAAATCCTTTCTACTAATATAATAAACTTACAAATTTAAAATAAGTTGTCTTTTTAATGATTCAATTAGTATTTACACTAACATTTGAAGCGACATCTTTTCTACAACGGATACCTCCCTAAAACATCAACATAATGTAATAATAGTGAACGCCCACTTGTCAGAGCGTCGATTGTTGTTAGGTTACGCAGTCCTGAATCTGCGGCGACTGCTGTTGTGACTTAGTGTTGTAGTAGGGTCTATAAACCGATCAACCAGGTGGAACAAAAGTGAATTTGCTAAAGGCAAGGTTAGTCCTTTTTAGAGCAAAAATTTGCAAAATATTTTTTTTAACATGTGGTTTATAAATAAATAATTATTGAAGCTTAAAAAAAAAACGTTCACACGCATCTAAAATCTAAAACAATCTACGACTGATCTTACTTCTCAAGGCCAGTCTGTAACTACTCTAGTGTCTCTAGTCTTCAGTCTTGTCTTTCTGTGGCGGACCTTACTTCTAGTCTTACTTAGTAGTCATGTTAATATTTTAAGTATTTCAGTAGGACGATAAGATTACAACACACAGTAAATAAATTTGCATTAATAGTAGGACGCAATTCTATAAAATAGTAGAGTTAAGTTAGTAGATCTATCCCCATAGGCCTACTAGTTGCAATATTATTATTGGTGAATTTAGCAGTACGATAATGTAACTATGATTTTTTTTTCGCTTAACATTTTTTACAGCATTAAAAGTAAGGGATAAGATCGATCCAATCGCCGATAATTGCTAGATTATAATTTAATGTGAGACATGTGTCATTTTGGGGTTAAAATCTTTAACCATATCGGCCATCTAATATGTATATGGACATACTTTGTTTACTATGCTTCAAGTAAAGTAGCACGGCGGTCCACGAGGCAGTAAAATTAGAGCTAAACAGTTTCGGTGAAACAGCATATACAGGGATATATCACACTATGTTCAGTCACCTTTACTTTCAATAACGCGAGTCAGGTACTCATCAGAGCTGGGTGGACTCAGGAATGTCCTGGAGTTCTGGATTCCGACTATATCACTCTCATGACTTCCGGGTTAGCAGTAGTGTGTTCTGCCTTTCGAACACACTGTTCCACAGTAGGCCCTATATCGATCCCGTAATCGATGCTATTTTTGTACGTAACTGCTGCAAATATTCTTAATGTTGCCAACTATGTTTAGGATGAAGTTTGTGGAATTTATTTCCATGCACATTATTTTTATCATGTTTTTTTTTGTGTGTGAAAAAAATCTCGAATAATTTAGCATAGAGAACGTTTATAAACGACGTCATACTATTACGAGGAAGGTGAAGGATTTGGACAATCCAAGTGACGAGGGGGAGGGGCGGTCAGAAAGTGTGACGATACATTTTTTCTTTTTAAAAAAGTAATGTTTTAAAGTTGAATTTTAGATTTTATTTCGCATCAAAAAGTTTTTTAAATTGTTAAAAAAAATGGACTGAGCTCAGCATGGAATTCAGTAGATTCAGACCAGAAATTTTTAGTACGCGTATATGTAACTAACTGATGTATGAAAGACGAATGAACATACGACCTGTTGGTCTGTCGGCGATTAAGTCGTCTGCCTTTATGTAATCGGTATTTTATACAGTCGACAGTTTCTGCGGAGTTGCTAACGATCAAGGTACAGTAGTCCAATAAACATCACGAAAGTAACAAAACAACAAACATCCCGAACCCACGACAAACTTATTTATACTTCCCTCCGTGAGCATCATCTTGCCCACTCGCACAACACACGGAACTAGTCAAGATAACTTTTCTCCGTAAAAAAAAAATTAAATAAAAATAAATATAATGTAGGGCAATTAACTTGTTTATTTTTGCAAGAAAATAAAGCTTTATAAATATTATTTTTATTCATGTGTATAGCTTATAGTAAATTTCATAAGATCACATCACGTTCCCAACACGTATTCCTGTTTTCATGCACGACTCAGCGTACAAGTACCGACCGACTGAAATTTGTGTTAAATTTAAGTTTGGACCTCCTCGTGGTCTCGCACCCTCCCCACCCCATAGTCCACACGCGTCCACAAAAGTCGACATTTTCTCAACCCCTTTCCCCCAGCGTATAGACATTAAAAAATGGACGATATATATATATACCATACACGACATGCCCCTGCCCGTTTTCCCAGTAAATAAACTTTAGCATAATGTGGTGATTGTGTGAAGCTCCTATTGGGATTTCCGTATGACATATCGATCACTGAAATCAATAATGGATGAATTTTTACAGAGAAATAAATAAAGTTCCCAAACATTGCTCCATCTTTATAATAACAGCGTGTTTGTGGTTTGTCGGTATGGATGGGATCAAATACTGCTTTTGTGTTCTTTTTGGCGCTTTTATAAAAATTGTAGCTTTTTGGGATTATCATCCTTTCCCTTTCATGCCCAACACATATGGGGCAGATAAAGTAGATTTCATCTGTTTAATGGACATCGGAATATGAAGGGATAGTGTGGTCAGCACTATGCCCAGCCGCCTTTGCTTTTCCTAACGAGAGGGGTACCCATCAGGGCTGGGTGGACTCAGGGACGTTCTACTGACTTGAACTCGAGACTCTCGGGTTAGCAACATAGCTCTCTACAGCTTTTGGGTTACTTGCAGAGAAAGAAATTGTTCTTAAAAATGTCAAAATTCTACACGTTGACTACAGATTTTTATCCCACAGCCCTGGGCGGCTGAGAAAAAAAAATCCATCCGAGCCACACTTGTGTGTGGGCCGATATTAATTCCTTAGCTTTAGAACTAATAGAGACAATATAAAATATGCGGCAGCCTCGTGGAAATGAGCTGGGTCTGGAGTGTAAAGCGGCGGCTACAAACTAGATGCTATCTTTATGCTGCCAAGCCATTTTAGGAAGAAAAACAGATGTTTTCATATTCTAAGTTGTTTTTGTGTGTGTTCAAAATACACTTTTAATAAACTTAAATGGTAGAATATGATATCGCATATCCGAACATCACGAGTTTGATTCTATTCGGCGCGGGATACCTAAGTTTACTCAGATGAGCGAGTGACAAGCATGAGTCTGAGGACCTAAGGCTTCTAGAGGTTACCTTTTATACCATGTACTACATGACTGAAAATGGCGATATGAGTAACGATATTTTTAAAGAATATGTAGCGGCATATAGGCAGCACTTTGAAGACTCACACGGTAGCTAAAAATTATGCCACAGCAGAGGCGTAGCGACCCTTCCCGGCGCCCGGGGACAAACTTTCAATTTGACACCCCCCTCAAACTTTCAATTTGCACCCCCCCCTCTCAAACTTTACTTTCAATCCCCCCCCCCCCCCCCCCCTCAAACTTTCAATTTGTTTTTCCAACCCATTTTGGCGCCCCCTAAGGTCGGCGCCCAGGGACATATGTACCCCCCGGCCCCTCCACCCTCGCTACGCCTCTGTGCCACAGGGCCATGTTGTCCTTGGTATGTTCCAAAACTATATCGGCTGTATCCCCTCCCCCTTTCTCCTTGAGTGATAACATACCATCTGCTAAACACCGGAAGCAAACGTTTTCATTAATTTAATTTACACGATTAGAGTTTAATTAGTCCTTACTTTTTTTGACGAAATTAATTTTTAAATGAGTTCACACGCTTTACACATAATTTCTTGAATGAAAACATTGCCCTTTTAGTAAAAGTAAAACATTTAGTCGTTTTCTACTAAATACTTTGAAAGTGTTGTGTTTGGATAAGGATCCCTACAGCCCAATCTACAGCCCCTTAAGAAAACAAAGACCATCTAGTGAGAACCATCGTCTGATAAAAAAAAAAACAACTGTAGAAGTGGATCAGGGCCGGAAATCGAATTTGGTGAACAAAAATCAATGTCAAATTAATTGGGAGTTTAGGCCATGTTTTCAATGTCAGGCCTACACAGTGATGGTTGTGTAAGTTGTCATCTAGATTCTACAATAGGAAAGTAGTGTAGCTTGACATCTAGATTCTACCATAGGAAAGTAGTGTAGCTTGACATCTAGATTCTACAATAGGAAAGTAGTGTAGCTTGACATATAGATTCTACAGTAGGAAAGTAGTGTAGCTTGACATCTAGATTCTACAATAGGAAAGTAGTGTAGCTTGACATCTAGATTCTACCATAGGAATGTAGTGTAAGTTGTCATCTAGATTCTACAATTGGAAAGTAGTGTAGCTTGACATCTAGATTCTACAATAGGAAAGTAGTGTAGCTTGACATCTAGATTCTACAATAGGAATGTAGTGTAGCTTGACATATAGATTCTACAATAGGAAAGTAGTGTAACTTGACATCTAGATTCTACAATAGGAAAGTAGTGTAGCTTGTCATCTATCTACAGTAGGAAAGTAGTATAACTTGTCATTTGAAATCTACAATAGGAAAGTAGTGTAACTTGTCATTTAGTATCTACCATAGAAAAGTAGTATAACTTGACTTCTATAAGTGTAGAGTACCACGTCTAGTTTCTGCAATAGAAAAGTAGTATAATATGTCATTTAGTTTCTACCATAGGAATGTAGTATAACTTTACTTTTACAAGTGTAGGGAAACACGTCTAGTTTCTACCATAGGAATGTAGTATAACTTTACTTCTACAAGTGTAGGGAAACACGTCTAGTTTCTACACGTCTAGTTTCTGCAATAGAAAAGTAGTATAACATGTCATTTAGTTTCTACCATAGGAATGTAGTATAACTTTACTTTTACAAGTGTAGGGAAACACGTCTAGTTTCTACCATAGGAATGTAGTATAACTTTACTTCTACAAGTGTAGGGAAACACGTCTAGTTTCTACACGTCTAGTTTCTGCAATAGAAAAGTAGTATAACATGTCATTTAGTTTCTACCATAGGAATGTAGTATAACTTTACTTTTACAAGTGTAGGGAAACACGTCTAGTTTCTACCATAGGAATGTAGTATAACTTTACTTCTACAAGTGTAGGGAAACACGTCTAGTTTCTACCATAGGAATGTAGAGTTACAGTTTGGCATCTAATTTCTACACGAGAAAGTAGGGCCACACATACATGTTTAGGCGAGTCGGAAGTGTCACACGCACACACACATTCACTCAAACACTCAAAACACACACACACACACACTTACACACACACACTCACGCCTTTCTCTCTCTCCTATATCTCCCAGAGCCGCTGAGCCAATCTACTTGATACTCTGAGAGCAGACACACGCAAGTTTTGTGTTGCAGCCTCTCGTATTGCCGAAACGGTGAGTCCCTAAATGTGTTAATTAGGGCGGTCCATACATGACGTCACGGACTTAAAAACCGAGGGGTGGGGAAGAGATTTAAAAAAAGAATCGGCCAAGTTTTTGGATTTTTAAAAATATAAAAGAAGAACAAATGTTAATTGTGATTTTAGTTGTAATTATTTAAATCTGTAATGACGGGCAAAGATAATAATTTACTGACTGCTGTCACTAGATAACCTTTGACCTCTTTTGTTTATTTTTAGACTTATTGTTCTCTCCTATAAAATCCTATATAACATTACTACTATTGGATATGATATTCTGAGGTGGAAGAAATTGTAAATTTCGATTACTAACAAATACGATTGTGCGTCCTAAAATAGACTAAAGCACACCATTTGAATGCATTGTTTCTTCCAGACTTTATTTCTCAGGGGGGGGGGGGGGCACTTAGAATTTTCGGGGGGGGGGGGGGGGGGGGCGGGCGGACACTATTAAAATTATATATTTTCTATAGAAACTCCATTTCGTTCGTAGGGGGAGGGGGGTAGACTCTTTTCCCCCGAAGAGATACCTGGAAGAAACACTGTTGGCATGCATTGCAAACTGCAAATAACGATATATTACCGAAGACCCTTTTGTCGGCAGCCAGTAAGTAATTTTAATAAACCGGGAGTGATCTCCCCTAAACTTTCTCGAATATTCTTATAGGGGATGGGAACTACATTTTAAATACTTAAAGTTTTTAAAATAGAATAAAAATCTCGTAGAAAAAAAATTGCACACCAGGTGAACGCCAAATGAAATGTGCATAATAGTGCGCAATATTATTAGTACTTTATAAATTTACATGCGTTTTTGAGAAATCGGAAATAACATAAATTAGTACTTCCGGTCAACGGAAATTATTCAAAATTTGACAGAAGGTATAGAATTAGATCTTTTACTTACATGTGAAATTTCATTTATCTATCTGAAATAGTACTCAAGTTATAGGCTTTTGAAAAATTCAAAGTAGAAAAAGTACCACTTCCGATTATCGGAAATCGCTCAAAAGTTGAACAGGATCTACGATTTTGATAAAATACTTATATATAAAATTTCATCAACCTAGCTGTAACGGTACTCAAGTTATCGTGTTTACACACAGACACACAGACAGACACACAGACATACGGACAAGATTACAAAACTATGTTTTTCCGTATCAGTGAGGTGTAAAAACGTCGAGATTTGTAAAAATCTCTATTTTTTTTTGCACGATTACAAGACTTTCTCTATACTTCGTATATACGAGAAAGTAAAAAAGGGGTGGGGGATATTATCGTGAATAATTTAGTCGGTACCGTTTTGTGTCATAGGCCGTTTTTACGGCGCGCCGTTTAGATACATTGATTTTATAATTTATATCCGGCTATATTACAGGCAACAAAACTGATCCCCACCTAAATGAGGTCAGTCCAGAAAATTTACTGTAAGTTACCGATATTGATTTTTCCTCGAACATATTTTAGAATGTTCATAGAGACATAATAGTCGGCGGTTTGAATATCCGCTAACTTCAACTTATTCCTAGAATTTCTTTCACCCAGAATGATTTTGTTGACAATGTTATTAT